>NW_022987250.1:59283-69706 GCF_010094035.1 Trematosphaeria pertusa | reverse complement strand
ATTATTATAGAGATATAATAGTACTTACTAGAAGAAAACTAGATTTTTTCTTAAAAGTTAGTTAAATACGTATAGCTTTTTAATTACGTAATATATCTTAGTATAAATTTAGTATAAGACGTAATATACTATAAAGAATATATATAGAAACTTTTATAGAAAAATATTAAGGTTTCGCTTAGTTATTTAAGAAAATCAAGTTAATTTTCGTTAATTTTCCTTGCTAAGAGAAAGTGGCCAACTCGCTTGTGTGGCTAGCTCGCTTGTAAAGTACGTTAAGTACTGTTAGTTAGTTTAGCTACAAGATAGAGAAAATCACACACCTATACTAATCCTAAGGTACGGCTCCCCGGTTTACCGACTTAACTTCGACAACTAATAGGTAGTAGCGTGCTTTAACGCTTAGTTAATTAATAAAAAGACAGGAAAGACTTGTTCTTTAAAAACGTAAATATAGTTATAGAGAAATAAGCCTACATCTGCTCTTAAATTTGTTGTTTAAGCGCTATAAAAGATAATATGCCTACGCTTTCTTCTACAATTACGTAGGTTCTTTGTCTAATACAACTAAGTTTTAGTAGTCCCGCACGAAATTGCGAGACTACGTTTAGCGAGGAATTGTTCGAACCTATCTAATAAGGATAAGGTTACTTAGCCTTTGCCTAACTTCCTTAGGATTAAGACCCTCTTATTAGGCTAACAGTGCAATGGACGAAGAATCTTCTCTACCCTAGCGGAGAAGAACTTTTTAATCTTCTTAATCTAGAATAGAAGACTGTAGAGAAACTGTCTAAGGGGTTACTGTAGAATTTTAAATAAGAACGCGACAGGCGACTAAGAAGAGCTTGTTAGAGTCGTCTCTGCGATTATAGAGGTTGTTAACAGAGAGAGTTAGCCCTTAGGTTAATTAGCTTAACTAGCGTTTGCTGAACGGCGTCGAACGAGCAAAAGTCGCCGTTTAAGAGGTTAGAATATCGTCTAGGAGAGTGCCGAGATTCCTAGTTAGCAATGCGATTACTGTCTCTTCTTTAGACTTCTTCTGTTTTCCTATCTTCTAAATAGTAGTAATGTAAAGTAAGCGACGCTGCGAGGTTAGCTAGCACCTTGCTTTTAAGATAGCTTTACTCCCGGCTAATACTCTATCTTCTTTAGCGGCGTAGAGCTCTTTTAACATAGAAAACCTCTCTATTACTATAGAGGCTTTATGTCTCGCCCCCGCGAAGAATATTAAACGAATTAAACGAACGAAAATTAATAAAGTAATCTAAAAGCTTTAAGATGCTTACAAGCTGCGTTTAGAACTAGCTAACAAATTAGCTACGGTATTAGGGAAGAAGACTACAGAGCTAGTTAAATTTTTTAAAAAGACACCTAAGCAAGCCGTTAGATAGCTTCTAGCAGTTAAGCATACTTGCTAGATTTTAGATATTTTAGTTGCTAAACAATCTAGCAAGAATACACTACAAGCTAAGTTTCGACGAGCTCTTGCAGAATAGAGCCTTGCTGCAACATATATTGCGAAAGATTAGGGGAAACGACTTAAGACAATATTCTAATAACGTATCTTTTGTACCCTAAAGAGCTAGTATAGTTTAGTTAACAGTTTTATAAAGGAAATTTTCTTAGAGAGTAACCTACCTACAGCGCGTAGCGGTGTTTTAGCTAGGCTTAGATACTATGCCGTAGACAAGGTATATCTAGGCTGTAGTATTCTTCTTAGCTTTGTATATTATAATGCCCTGCATACAGACTTTAAGGATATTGTAAACGCTTTCGAATTAGACAACTTATCTAGAGTAAGAAAGATTAGCAAAACGAAATCTTCTTAGATAGCTAAAGCCTAGAAATGCTATAATAGCTAGTACCCTCTAGTTATTAGAAGGGAGAGTATAACCTATTAGTTCTTACCAGCGCTCTCTATGCATAAGTTTGCTAAATTCTGTCTAAATTTCTACTAACCTATTTCTAGCAGCTATATTATTTAAAGATACACACTTTAGTTAGAACAGAAGCGCTGCCTCGAAGATAAAGAACATTAAAGCTAGCAATAGTTGCGCGACAGATAACGTCTAACACAGTAGCCGCGGGATTAACTCTAGCTACAACAGAGAACGCCTTAGAATTACAAGATAAAGACGTCTACGTTAACCTTAGAGCGGGAGATTTAACTTAAGGCAAAAGTACCGTAAGAATAGACTAGCCAGAAATAGATAGAACTACTAGATAGGCTAAGAGTTGCAAACGAGGTTAAAAGAGACGGAGAATATTAGTAAGCAAGCTACTAGCAATAAATAAGCACGCGTCTAGCATAGGCGCGCGCACTCCTAATAGTAGCATACCTTAAGCGCATGCCGATTCGCTACCTTTACTAGGTTCTAATACGATTTAAAGCCTAGCTTATGTAAATATAGAGTTGCTAATAGACCTACCGCTTCTAAATTTAGGTTACCCCTAGCTCTTATCCGCGATTAGCGCTAACACACTAGTTTAAGAAGACTAGGTTAAAATGTAATAACAAGGCTATTTAAGTAAAGAACAAAAGCAGGACAGGTATTATATTTAGCTTAATAACTAGACCTAGAGCTTGCTCTAAGTGCCTTTCTTAATGTTACTATATTAAAATTAGTATGTTTACTTCTAGCCTACTATACACTAAATTAACCTTCTGCTAAGTATAAGAGCTAGGCTAGAGTTATTAAGTAGGATCTAGCAGAGCAACGCGTAGAAATAGCTAATTAATATAAGAAGCGCTAGTTTTAGATTAAGAATTATTATATACCTTTAATTTTCTTATAGACACTTATTACGTCTAGGTACTTGTCGCGCTAGCACTTAGAAATAATCTTTCTAAGTAGTCTAAAAGAATCTGTTTACGGAAAACTTCTATGCCTAAAGCGCTTATTAATTTTATAATTAGAAAGATTATAATATAGGCTCTAACCTATTATAATTATATATAGCGTAGAACTAAATATAAAAATATTAGCCTTAATATAATAAGTATCTCTAGGTCTTCTATAACTCTCTGTAACTACAATAAGTAGTAGAGATCTATCTAGAGAGAAGCTAGCAAAGTCTATAAGTTTTGTATTAAGGTTTATATCTAGCAGAATATTAAATATGTTTAGGTTACTATAGACTACCCCTCTTACATGCATAAAACAAAGCGCGCTAATAATTTGTTACGCCTATTAGATCTTCTACTTATAGTTAACTTTGTTTGCGTAAATATAACCTCTAAAATTATAGATACAAATATACTTAAGGCGAATACTAATATTATAGGGCCTAAGGTATTATATAATATTCTTGTGTCTGCTATATTTCTTAAAGCGCTTGTAAATACGCCGTTTTACGTTAATATTAGCTTTGCTCTAACTAAGCAGGGACTTAACAACAGTTTGCGAGGCCTTATTAAGAAGTATTAGACCTAAAATGCCATGTGCTAGGATGTTGTCTCTAGAAAAGCTAGCAGGAAATTGCAGGATTCTGTTATCGCCCATAGTGTGGGTTTAAGAGGCGAGAGGAGTCGAAAGGCGGAGGGATGAAAGCGAGCGTGGGGAGTTCGATGCTGGAGACTAATTAGCAGAGATTTGTCTCGCATTATCCGAGCACGAAACAGGAGGCGCGCTGGTGAAGACTCGTGGTTGGAGGAATGGGGGGCTTGGCAATAAGGTCAAAGCTCCGGCCGCTAGGAAACCGATCCTGCTTGCATTAGCACGAAAACGGAATAGGGCGGGGCAAACATTTCCAGCCTAAACCTAGAGTCCGGGACAACGTCGGCCTGAGCGCCACCAACACAGCCTCGTCTGGACCTGCGACTGAGGGTCGTAACAACACTCTCGAACAACAGACCATCAAGTCGCCGGATATCCCTCCGCACCCCATATGTCCGAGGCCTCGTCTGGCTGCGACTCCAGCAGCATCTGGCATCTCATGCTCAGCGCTCGCAACTCACAAAGCCTATAGGGATCCGATAACAACGCATCCAGCAACCCCAGTCAGCCTCCCCCCTGATCGAAAGCATCTGCGAAACACGCCGGAAATATCCGCCCTTCGCCAGTCGACAAATGCATCGAAGACACTCTAGGTTCGCGTCCTTGTGTGGTACAAGACAGCGACCGTCGCAAGGGGTTTTCGTTGGCAACGAGATCACGAATCCATAGTGAGTTTAGCGAGTTGCCCCGTTAATAGTAGTAAGAAGATAGAGTGGTGGGTCTCACACGCGAATGCGCATTATGGTACTAATTAATTATGATCTAGACCTATCTCCACCGTCCCCCAAGTTGGTATAACCTACCTCGACCCTACTCAGGCAACCGAAAAGTCTTCGTCATCCTCTCCATCAACACGCACACCCGTCATCTCTTCATCTCCGTCGTCGTCCTCCGTTTGCTTCCTATTCGACGGCCTGGGAGCGCCATCATCTAGAAATAGCCATGGGTACTCGTCATAGTCTCTAGCGGAAAGAGGGTTCTTGGTCTCTAGGTGCAGACGCCGCTTCTTGCACTCGTTAAAGTAGCTCTGCCTCTTCTTATACTTCGCCATCAAGATTATCTCTTGCTTCTCCTCGTACTTCTTGCCCACTAGCTGCACTAATTCAGTCCTCGTCAACCATTCGACGATCGGACGCCTCTTCGCATCGGGATTCTTCTGTGGATCTGTGTGATACTCGACCCTAACGTACAGATCGAAGCGGTATGGCTTCCCATCCTTCCTGAGCCGGCCGCTTGACTGGCGGGGCATCTCTACGCAAGGTCCAAGCGTCTTGATCGTACAGCTCTTCTTCATTAAGGCCTTCCTTACAACGAGGTTAAACCTGGTGTGTAGTTTCTCTTCGTCGTGATCATGGAGAGCTTCCGCACCTCCGGGGAACACTGTTCCGTGTGTGGAGTATCCAAGCCAGGGGGCGTGTTCGAGCCGGATACGGAGAGGCTCTCGCAGCTGGACCAGCTCAGGCTCTCGTCGTCGCCGTCGTCCATAGGGTCGTACTCGGCGTCGTCGAGCTGGTTGTTCGCACAGACTTGGGCTTCGTGAGCAGCAGGCACTCTCGCCCTCGTCTAGTCCAGCTCTGTGGCGGTCCGCTCCTCGAAGTCCAGCTTGAGCTCCATCTCGCGGCATCGGGATCTCTTGCGCTTGGTGCCGGCGATCCTATTTTGGGTTTCCTTTGGCGGCGGCTTTAATCCTGCAAGCCCGTCGCGCTCGTGCAGCGCATCCAGGTGAGCATACCACAGGACGTAGCTGTCGAGCGGCACCACATCCTTGTCGTCGCAAACTAGACACGCGACGGGGCCCTTCTTGAAGTGACCTCGAACGTGCGTCTCGAGGCCGCGAAGACTGCCGTTCCAGACGCAGAGTAGACAGCGCGTAATATCCAGGTGGCCATGCGTCTCGCTCAGGTGGCAGAGCATCTCGTGTCCCGAGTAGCTCGGCGCACTCTCGGCCTGGAAAGACGGGCACTCCAGACAGAGAAAAGACATGGCCTTTTCCAACCGTTCCTCGGCACCATCATCGAAGACGAATTCTTTTGCAGGCTTGCCAATATCAGAGATGGTGTAACCCGTGAACAACGCTATTAAGCCGTCTATGTCTAGGGCAGCGTGGTAGGAGCATGGCGTTAGCGCAGAGCTTCGTAAATAGCTGGTCGACAGGCCTCGCGACCTCAACTTTGCAGCCTCAGCGAAGTACGTCTTCTAGCTCTTAGCTACGACTAGATCGTACAATCGCTGCCTAAGATCCTTGAGACGCGCCTTAGCTCTTAATATGTCCGTCCTTGATTCGCATATCTGTAAGGCCCGCGAGCTTGTTCCTTAGTCCCGTAACGTCCTGTGGGTCCTCGAGGGCGAGCTTCTACTTAGAGTTAGGATTAATGGGCGCGCCGGGGTCGTTCTGCATGGTAAGGTCCCAGAGCAGGTCGAAGAGTAGGTCGTTGGTTCCCGCAAACGCTCCAAAGCGACACCTGGCGATGTCTTCCCGTACCTGCTTCGACATGTAGTTGTTCTCGTACACGCCAGTCGAATAGCTTATGATAAAGTTGCGCAGCGCGCTGGAGAGGCAGCCGTCGAATTCCGCGCCGGCACCGACCCGGAAGGCGTAGCAACGCGGAAGAAGGGGGAATCCAGCAATAAGCAGTAGGCGGCGTAGGATGCGGATGAACACGCCGTAAGACATGGGGAAGATAGGCTTGTCAAGCATGTTATCCTTCTACTTGAGCGGGACGTAGTCGACGTCTTCGAGGATCTAAATCCAGACTACTCGTCTCACGATAATATCTGTGCAGGCGCCAAAGGTTTTGCATAGACCATGTGGTCCGTACCCAATGCTATTCGAGTGAATTACCTAATGAGGCCTCTCTTTCGCCAGTCGGCTTCCGTAGCCACCGCATGCAAATCCGTAACTCCAGCCTAATGCTAGTGCTAACAAACAATGCCTTGCCCCAAACGCCAGTAAGTATGCCGCAGAGCTTAGACCTTCGCAAACGGGCCAGTGGCGCGTATGTACCCCCCCACCGCCCTCTTAAGCCTCGTCCTGCGCTGGCCCAGGTTCCCGGTCGTACCCTGCTCCAAATGGCGGAGCAACTCGTTGACTCGTCCACCGTCCATCTGGCTGATGTCGTCAATGCGGGAGGGGAAGTCCGGGATAACTTGGGGCTGGGCATCGGCGGCCGTCAACGAATAGAGCGGCGTAAGGTTCTCATCGACGTTGCCGGCGATATTTTGGCTGTTCTCGAGGCGCGCTTGTTGATTCAGCAGCCTGTGTGGGTTTTATGTCAGCCGGCACCATGTCTGCGAGGGTTTGAAAAGGTATTCTTCACGTACTGCACGTCGACACGACGAAACCCGCTCTTCATGCCCTGCTCAAGGCGCCCGACTCTGGCGTCAAGCTGCCTGATGTCGCCCTTGATGTCATTGAGTTGTTCGCCAATGCCCCGCAACGCAGTCGCGATGTCGTTGTCGCTTCGCACAGTCGGCAAATTCTGGCAGTTGCGAATTTGTGCCGCCATGTTGTTGAAAGTGTTGGCGAAAGTATTGGCCGTGTTGGTGAGAGTGTTGGCCGTCTCCTCGCAACCGACCGCCATGACGGTGAAGTCAGGCTGCGGGCCAAGAGCAGCATCGGCCATAGTTGGTAGTGCACAGAGAGGATGGGGTGGTAAGAGTTTGACGGTTGAAGAGTTGATGCTGGTGGAAGAGAAGAGGTTAGTTGGGTGCCAGGCGGACGCTTTAATTCAACAAGCGAGCTAAAAAGCTTGGCGGCGTTGCCCCGCCAACTAGTGCGACCCCCACCATCATGTGACCAAGCCTTGCAATTCTCTCTTATGTTAAACACAACCGCCCAAGTGGTTAAGGCGGGCAAGAGCTCCTAGAAGAGACGCGAGGACGCTGTCCGTGTAACACGTGTCGTCGTTCCGCATACAACGCTCGTCGAGTCTGCGCAAGAGCCTTTACCTTAGCTAGTTCGTTCTTCCTAGTCGGACATCACGCGACGACACACCCACCACCATGGCTACGTCGCCGCCTCTTTCCCCATCTCTCCTGGCCGCGAAGACATTGCGCACCGCCTCCTGGATTGGGCAGCGTCCTCTATCACCCCCCGCCGACGCGCATCTCGAGCACGTCCGGCCGCCGACGCGCAAGCGCGTTAGCTCCGCGCCCATGGCCGGACGCCGCCAACCCAGCCCTGAGAAGCGCCAGCGAGTCGAGGAAGGCATTATGCCTGGGGAAAGCGCATCTATCTTTTCAGGCCATCCGCTTGACTTAGGCCAACACAATACCTTCAGCCCGCTAGGTAGTCACGTCGGCAGTCGCTGGGGCAGCCGGCCTGGTACGGGCGCGTCATCGCCTCGACGCGGCATCAGCCCGTCGCGCGAGACGATTGCGACGCTGAAGGACGCATTACCTCCTATACAGACAGAGCCATTTGATGGTGCGCAGCTCCCGGTTAATAGGGCTATCAGGGACAAGGTGATGGCCGCCATGGAGCGGCTCGAGCCGGGGCGGGTCGATGGCTGGGTGCCGCGATGCCTCCAGGTGAGTGCTGAACGTGTCTAGCAACAGAACTGACACCCAGTCCGCAGGAAGCCATCATATCCGACAACGCACTCGGCGTTCAGACCTTCGATCGACATGCCTTTATCGACTCCCCTCGCAACCTCTCCGAGTGCGATCTACCTCTCCGCGAGGAGCTACAATACACACTAAAAAAGGTCAAGCAGATATACCAGCGCGCGAGGACGTGCAAGACGAGGGGGCGCGATGAGAATGCCTGGTGTCAGGTCGTGATCCAGCCGCTGGTGGAGCTGGCACTGGAGCTCGCCGGTAATGGCAAGTTGCTGCTGCAAAGCGTGTATAACCCCCTCCCGTCTACTCTCGGGCGAACATGTGACTGACATGCTTAGACAAACCCAGGCCATTGAACCCGGCTACCTCTCCACTGACTCCAAAACTGGACGGCGCCTTGACCAAAAGGCCGACTTCACCCTCTCGTACTCGCACGAAGCGTCTGACCTTGCCGCTCTCTACGCCCGCTTACCGCCTCGGAACTCCGCCGTCAGTCATGTGTCGGACGCTTTCACTAAGACGACTGCCCTCTTCAGCGGCATTGAGGCTAAGCCCGCGGATGGCGACAAGTCGGAGGCAGAATACCAGATCAGCATATGGATGGGCGCAAGCCTGCTCAAGAAGGCAGAGCTTGCTCGGATGGCTGGCCTGTCAGACATCACGTCGGCACTCATCGAGCCCGCCTTCGTGGTAGTAGGCCATGAATGGTACTTCTACCTCGTGTACCTGCAACCCACTGGCGCGGTTCATGTGCTTGAACACGGCTCCTGCTCAACCAACAGCGTTTCAGGGGTGTTCAAGATCCTTAGGGTATTGAGGAATGTGGTCGAGTATGGGCTGGAGGGTTTCGAAGGGGGACTGGAAGCGAAGGTTGGATACTGGGGTGGCTTCTTGGGACCGGTGCTCGAGAAACTGGCTGCTGGGGAGGAAAGGGCAACGGGGAATGTAAGTGCTGCGACCCCTGGAGACGAGGTCACATGGATAGGAAGTACCGCGGCGTCGCATGTTACTATTTGACGATAGAAAGGATGTAGCTGGCTGGTGAAGCTCGCGAAACTAGAGAGAATTAACGTTATAGCTGTCGTACGGTTATTGCGTAGCGAGGTACGAGCAGAGCAATTACAATCGGGTTCGCAGAACGCCGGCGAAACTTCGGTTCCCGATTTGGACGAAAAAATTACCCGATTTGAATTAGCAGAATTACCCAATTAGGGACTCCGACGTTCTGCCGAAAAGTAATCGGGTGCGATCGGAATCGGGTGCGATCGGGTACAATTAATCAGCCAATCAGCTAGCTAGCCAGCTAGCCAGCCAGCAGCTTGCCCACGCCTGATCCACAACTACGCCCTGCGCCGCGCTCGCTTAGCTTTATTGCGTAGCGAGGTACGAGCGGAGCAATTACAATCGGGTTCGCAGAACGCCGGCGAAACTTCGGTTCCCAATTTGGACGAAAAAATTACCCAATTTAGACGAAAAAATTACCCGATTAGGGACTCCGACGTTCTGCCGAAAATCGATCGGGTGCGATTAGAATTAGGTGCGATTAGGTATAATTAATTAGCTAATTAGACAATAGGAATCTGCACTACTACAGGGCTGCAGCTAATTAGAGTACTACGTAGCCTCTCTAGCTACAGAACATTAAAAGTTTAGAAACTAACCTGCGCACCGTAGCTAGCTAGCTAGCTAGCTAGCAGCTTGCCTACGCCTGCCTACCTACTAGTACGCTCTGTAACGCGCTTACTTAGCTTTATATAGCTATCGCATATATTTCTAAAAGATCTAGTAGAGCGGATTAGTAAGTTAGAGATTAGTAATTTAGTATTAGTTTAGGTATTAGTTGCTAAAACATCTTCTACTTAGTTCTTTAGTATTAGTTTAGGTATTAGTTATTCTAATATTCTATATAGAAAACCTATATAAAAATTATTTACTTCTCTTTTTATTACTACCTCTTTATATAACAATACTTATACCTATAATATCTAATTTCTTACTACCTCTTTATAATTATTATACTTAACCTCTCTAGCATATAGTAGACAGGTTTAAGAGTAGAAAATAGAAGAAAACGTATAGTTCTTATTATAATTCTTAGGTTATATATACCTAGCAGCGTATAGAGTTAGCTACTACTACGTAATCTCTACCTAAAAAATAGTAGGCGCTTATAGATATTACTAATTTCTCTATTCTTAACTCTCTCTTTTCTCTTCTTTGTACACAATCTCTACTAAAGAAATAGTAGGCGCTTGTAGATACTACTAATTTCTCTACTCTACAGCCTTAGAAGAATCTTTTCTCTTATAATATCTTATCTATACCTAGTATACTATTTACGCTATAGTCTAATACTATAACTAATA
>NW_022987250.1:56869-58148 GCF_010094035.1 Trematosphaeria pertusa | reverse complement strand
TCTAAGGCTACTACTATTCTAGATATTATTCTAGATATAGAAGAGTTTAAAACTCTATAGTAGTAGATTTAAAAGACTACTAACTACGCCTTCTTGTCTATAAAGTCTATTTGTCGCATACTATTATTAGAGTTTAATACTAAGAAGCCTCTCTTAAGCCTAGCATTTCTAGCTCTTTTTTCTAATAGAGCTACTAAGTTTGTATACCTACGTATGTAAGATATTAATTTTAATAACTACGTGCGCTACCTAATATACTATAAGAATAGTTAATTTATCTAATACCTACAGTTTTATTTTACAATCTTTAATATACTTCTACGTTAATAAACTACTATAAAAGCTAGGTTCTACGTTTAGCGTAACTCTAACGCTAACACTATAACTACTAAGAATATATAAGTAGTCTTTAATAGAGAGAATAGTAGGTAGCGTCTAGTAGATTTAGTAGTCTAGTGTATATCTACTATTTATAGAATATAAGCCTATTAAACTACGTAAAAGAAGATACTTAAGGTAATAGTACGTGTTAACTTCTACTCGCCTAATACATAGACTAATACCTATTTTATAGGTATAATAACTATTCTATTTATTACTATTTATTACCTTCTTAGTAGCTAACTAATACTAGTACGACCTGTTATAGTTTAGCCTATATTTTAAAGAGTAGCGTAACGTAACTATAAGAAACCGCGTTAGAATAGTAGAAGAGTTTATTTGTAACAATTCTTACATAATAGCTTTCTAGTTCTACTAATAGTTTAAGTTATTTAAGAAGTACTACCTTATTCTAAGGTTTAATATATCTAACTCTTAGAACTAGTATAAATAGTAGAATTAAGGTAGCCTATATAGCTATAGTCTCTACTATTATAAGAGCGCTTCTAACTCTAACGTTAAGTTAGAGAATAAGGCTACTCTGTTTAGTATAGCTTATCTAGCCTAATACTAGGGCTATTATATTTCTACTATACACCCTAAACCTAATTTGTAATAGTTACCTAAGAAGAGCTTTATTCTTTCTCTCTCTTTTTTAGACATGCGCTTTAATTTCTAGAAACTATTATCTATCTTAACTCGCTACTATCTATATTAATACTAGGCTAGGTACTATCTCTAGAAAAATAGTAAGAATAGAGACGAGGTCTACTAATTTAACGTGCTGTAGCTTCTACTATAGACTTCTACTTTTAAGAAACCTAAGTCTAAGTTCTACCTTTAGTTTCTAGCTAAGCGTAACTATACCTACCTAAACGTATACTTATAAGAACTAGTT
>NW_022987250.1:36293-56764 GCF_010094035.1 Trematosphaeria pertusa | reverse complement strand
TACGTAGACTATCGCCTAGTTAATAGTTAACCTAGAACTTTTATCTTCTAGAACAATAATTCTAGTTAGCTAGAAGGTAACAATAATAATACTAATAGAGTCTTCTTTTAGAGTAGTTAAAGTATTCTCTAGAAGTACTAAGAGTAACCTTCTTTCTATAAAGACGTTTTCTACTTAGACTTTCTTCTATACTACAACTATATTAAGTACAAACCTCGCTCTAGAGCTAAAGCTTAGATTTTAAATTTCTACCTACAATATTTAGCAGTAGCTAACCTAGAGTAGTTCTCTAGAGTAAAGCTTATACTTTATTACTCTTTCCGTTAACCTAAGAACGTCTAGGCCTTTAACAATTGCTAGTTCTTGTCTTTTACTTCTACCTATAGCTACTATTACAGCGTTTATACCTATACTATATAGAACTTCTATAGCAATCTAGATCTTAGCGCTAATAAGAATAACTCTAATTTTAAGAATATATTACTACTAGAGAGACTGTCTTTTAACGAGCTCGCAAATTAATAACTAGAGTCTAAGAGGGTCTCTATAGACGAAGACTACTTAGGTAACTACTCTATAGACTACGCGAAGAACTAGCACGTTAAAGAGTATATTAACTCTTTTAACCTTAATTCTGCTACATATTAGGCCGATCTAAAAAGGTCTTATCTAGTTAACTAGGCGATCTAGACTAATACCTCGCCTAATACTCTTTAGGCTAAATAGCAACTTCTTTATAACCTTGTTGTTAACTACTATATAGCGTATCTAAATAGTAACTCTCTAGCATAGTTACTAGTTAATCTTAATAGCGTAAGTAGAACTAGAAAGACATATATTATTAAGACGCTCTTAAATACTCTAGATACTCTTACTACTTATACTAAGTATAATTCTCTAGTATTATAATATACGCTAACTAGTATAGTAGTATATCTTATCTCTAGAAGAATGCTAAACTTTATTTTTTATATTTTTTTAGTACTATGTAGTAGCGTACTTAAGCTATTATTTCTAGCTACTCTTTAGTTAATCTAGTTAAGCTTAGTAAGAGTCTAATATATTATTCTTAATAAGAAGTCTATAGTTAGCCTTCTTATGCTTAGCTAAATACATAGCTAATATAGTAAGACGTTTCTAGCTTAGGCCTACCTTCTATTTACTAGTGTAAACGTTATTCTTTTAGAAGACTTTTATTAGCTTTCTTCTATAGCGCGTAGACTACTTTACAACTAATTAAAAGCTAAACCTATAGAGACTTATAGTTAGTCTCTCTATACTTAATTTACGAAAATAATTATTCTAGATGTTATTATATAATAATAGAGTATAGACTAGACTACTTTTTAGAACACTCTTAATAGACTTTAGGTTAGAAAGTATACCTAGATTAACTAGAGTCTATTTATACAGCGCTATTAGACTACTCTTACTAAGCGTAAGTGTTAGAACTTTAGCTCTACTATTTACTTATATAGTACTTAAGTAGAAGTAGCTATTATTAACTATACCTCTATATAGAATACCTTATAGCTAGTTCTTATAGCCTAGGCTAAGTATAATTGCGAGAAACTTTAACATGTACCTATAGAGAAGGCTAGTAACTTACCTAGCAAGTTGCCTATCTGCGTTAGTGCCTAATTTATACTTCTCTATAATATTTAGATAGAGCGTAGTCTTGTTAACGGTGCTACTAGCAAGGTTAATAGTATCTTATAGGCGCCTACTATATAAGACTATTAAAAAAAGGCGCTACTAGCTATTCTTGTTACCTTTAACTATTATAGTAGTTCTAGCCTATATACGCGTACTAATAGTAAGGTTATTATTTCTATCTTTTCTATTTCTTAAGAATTCTACTATAACTACGCTGTTAGCTTCTAGGTTTAGTTTTCTTTATACTCTATATAGGCTATAACTATACACAAGTTATAAGGCCTTAGTCTTAAGAAGGCTATAATCTATATAAGCAGTACTAGAGACTATACCTCTAGTCTTCTGTATATAGTAGTGTCTTAGGTTAAGAGTATTAAGAGTCTTATGTTTAATAAGCTCTTTAGCTTCTAGCGTCTAAGGTAGAAGAAGTTAATAACTTCTAAAAATATTAAGGCGAATATATAGTAGTAGAGTAGGTAATAGGTTTAGGCTATAGATATTTAATTTAGGTAGTAGTCTAGACTAATATACTACCTAATATCTTATTAGTCTAGATTTCGCTCTTATAATTTCTAACCTTCTAATATCTCTTAGCAGAATCTATTACTCTATATACGAGGCACGACTATCTTAGTAGTCTAGCCTAATATACTACCTAATACCTTAGTAGTCTAGATTTCGCCCTTATAATCTCTAGTCTTTCTCTATATCTAGGCGTATTACTATTAGCCTTCTAATATTTCTTAGTAGAATTTATTGCTCTATATGCGAGGGCACTACTACCTTAACCTCTAATATTTGCTCTAGTATATACTTAGCATTATTATTATTAAGTTCTTCTAGTAGAAACTCTTTAGCAATACTATATTTACGGTGTTAGTAACAGCCTAATACTTAAACTAATACTAGACTTACTTATAATTAGTTAGGTAGTAATTATTAAATAGCTTTAGAAGAGGTAGTACTTTATCTTCTTCTACTAGGTTAATCTTGCCGTGTATATATAGCCCTCGTATCTAATATTAAAAAGTTAGAGCTATAACTACTTGTTCTGCGCTAGAGAATAGTATATAGAACTATAGTAGTAGTAAGTTAGAGTTTAGATTAAAGTTAAAACTATCTTTATCTTTAGGCGTAAGTTTATAGAGTTAATAAAGTATTTTAACCTTATTTATATTATTAGTTTTATCTATAGTATATTTATATTCTACCTTGCTACTTACTCTATTCTATTAGTTAAGAATATTGCTTAATATATCTACTAGTGCTTTAGAGCTAGAATAGATAAAGTTAAAGTAGGTCTATATTATATTAGTTAACGTATTAGTTTTTTAGAGAGCTATATTTATACTTACGTAAATAGCTTGTAGTTCTATATAGAGAATATATACCTTCTAGCTAAAATTATTAAGCGTAGTAAGCTTTTAACTAACCTTATTAATTATGTTTCTTTATTTAGTTTAGATAATACGCTAGTCGCGTAGTAGTATAAACTTAGTAGTTTTCTTCTAGAATTTAGCTATTACTATAGAATTAAACTCTACGTTTTCTATTATATCTTTTATCTTAATATCTTTATTCTTGTCTACGGTATTCTAGTTATCGTCGTTTAAGAATAGAATAGTTTAAGTAGTGGTATTAGAATTAATAGCTACCTCTAAAGAGTTAAAGTTAACGCTAATATTATGCACACGCTATATAGGTACGTAGAAGGTTTATTAAGATAGGTATTTATTACTAGAATTTCTAGACTTTACTTACTAGGTCTAGTATTTACTAGTAGAGAACCTATAGAACGTTAGTTATATAGTCTAATATATAGACTAATACCTATAAGTACTTACCTATAATTAATAGCGACGTTCTTAGACTATACTTTAAGCTCTTTTATAAGCTAGTCTTTCTTAGCCTTATTATTCTTCTTATCTATCTTCTATTAGGCTACTAGTATAAACTTCTCTCTCTAGAAGTCTAAGTAGTACTTATTAGTAGTATTCTTATCTAGCAGCACTTAGAACTCTTCGCCTTGTTTCTTTTTATATATTTGTTAGTTCTTAACAGTATTATAGTTTGTAGACAACTCTTTCTCTTTCTTTTATAATTTTTAAGGCGCTATATTATAATTAGCGTAATAGTCTACGTATTAGTCTATAAAAGCTAAAAAAAAGAGTATTAGTACAAAAAAGAGTATTAGTATAATATTTAACAAAAGTTATAGATTTTCTAGTTTATAATACTTATAAGTTAAAAATTTTATTTATTTATAGGTAGGTAAGAGAATTTTATAGCTTACGCTATAGAAGTAGAGTAATAACGTTATACTTACGTAATTACGTAATTTTTAGCGCGCTACCTTTACCTTAACTTTTTAATCTCTAAAAAATTTCTTCTTTCTTATACTATACTTTCTTACTACTTTACTTAGTAAATTTTACGCGCGGAGCGATATTTTAGCCGTCGCAGGCTAATATACTTAACTAATACCTTTCTTTACTTTCTATTTTACTATTTTATAAGTGCTTAAGTTTCTTTTTACTTTTATTATTATTTTTTTATTATAACTTTTTAATTTAACTTTTCTTATTACGCTTATTATTACTATTCTAATACGTTTACCTATATATTAGATTTTTATTCTACGTTATTATAATATAGAAAAGCTAAGCGTTAAGAAGTCTTGTCTAAAGCTCTAAATACGCCTTAACCTTCGCTAACCTTATTAGAAAATCTAGTCTAAGTCCTCTATACTCTCTCTTATACTAGAGAGTTCTACTAGGTTAGATATTTTAGCTCTACAGTCTTAAATAGAGAATTCTAATCCGCTAGCTACTTTTTTTATACTATCTTCTAGTCTACGTTCTCTACTATCTTCTAGTCTGCGTTCTCTACTATCTTCTAGTCTGCGTCGTTCGTCTACTTCTTCGCCTAATTTCGCTTTACTATCTAGACTTACTCCGCTAGTTACTCCTACTAAGCAAGCTTTTACCTCTCTAATTAATAGTTTTGCTAGGCCTACTCTATTAGCTACTATAACTTCTTTAACTATCTATTATAATCTAGCTAGACCTATGCGTAGAGGTATAGCTTGTACTTATAGTAGTTGTAGTAATAGTAGCTCTTATAGTACTATTACTACTAAGATACTAAGAAAGAAACCTACTTAGGTAAATACTAGTTAGTTAGGTATTAGTCTACGTATTAGGCCTTACTAACTATTTTTAGCTCTTAGAGGTAAGAATAGAAAGACTTAGAAGACGTTAAAGTAAAAGAAGACCTATAAGGCTAATATAGGTGCTAGTATTTAGAAGATAATTAGCTATAATATTAAAGTACTCTACGCTTAAATCTATTATAGAGCTACGTCTAGAGAACCTAAGATACGCTACGTAGAGTCTAGTAGTAAGTGCCTATATTATTATTTTTCTAAATTTTGTGTATAATTTACTAATATATTAAAGTATAGGCTCTTTAGAAGATTAAGTACTACTAAAGAATAGTTAGTACTCTTACGCTTATAACGCTATTCTACCGCCTTTACTACAAAATTAGCACTAAGTATAAGGCTAATATATGCTAGCAGGCTAATATACTTAGTATTCTCTAGATACTAACTAAGAACTTCTTATACACTCTTCTATAAAGTATATATTCTATTATACGTATTAGTCTATATATTAGTCTAACCTACTTATAGCTACTAATCTTACCTATATTTATAGAAAGCGTATTACTCTTTAGGCTAGAGATATTAAGCTCGTTCTACGCGTTGTGTTTAACTTAGGCGATTAGTTTAATTTTATTAATAATAACTATAATAAGTTATCTATAGGTTAGGTCTATAGCTACTTAGGCTAGAGTTAGAGTAGTAAGTATTATAGCTTAGAGTTAGAGTTTAGTTTCTTAAATATTCTACTTATAGAACCTTTTAGGTATATAGCTCTATTAGCTTTATAGTAAAATATAAGAGCTTACCTACTAAATCTTTTTTTTTATATAACCTACTTACTACGTCTTCTAAATATTTATAAATAATTAGCTCTATATATTATAGCTGTCGTATATATTTCTAAGTAATTCTAGCGTAATACGTAGTAATAATACGGCGCTAGCAGGCGTTATAAGTACCTATAGAGAGCTCTTAGGTACCTAAGAGCGCTAGCGGCGCGAATTAGCAAGTTAGAGATTAGTAATTTAGTATTAGTTTAGGTATTAGTTACTAGCTTTACTATATATAGCTAGCGTATACAGCTACTAATTAGAGCCTACTATAGCTCTACAAGCTACTATAGAGCGCTCTAGCTATAGAATATTAAAAATTTAGAAATTCTACGCCGCCCGTAGCTAGCGCGCTAGAGTTACTAGAGTTAGTTAAAATCTAGAAAGCTATGTTCGTAGCTAGCTAGCTAGCCTACGCGCGCCTACCTATAACTACGCTCTACGCCGCGCTTACTCGGCTTTATATAGCCGTCGTATATATTTCTAAGCGATTCTAGCATAATAGATAGTAATAATACAGCGCTAGTAGGCGTTATAGGTATGCCTATAGGCCTAGAGTTACTTAAGAGTAACTCGTAAAGTAACTATAACTAGATACACTAGTACGCTTAACCGCGGCTTTATTAGCCGCGTACTTACTTAATTTTGTATAGCTATTGTATATATTTATAAGTAATCCTCGCGTAATATATAGTAATAATATCGCGATTTCTACGCCTTGTAGCTATCGCAGAGCTGCCTACAGCTAGCTTTCTAAAGTTTTAATATTTCTTGCTAAGAGTACTAGTAGAAGCTTATTCGTATAGGCTTAGCGCCTTTCTAATTAGGTATAGCTCTCTCTTTTATCTTATATTAGGCGACTCGCTACGTCTTCTAATTATTTATAAATAATTAGCTCTATATATTATTATAACTAGCTTTTTATATAAGTACTATTATTACTAGTATTATAACTTATATAGAGAATAAAGCTTAAATAACGTAGAGGTTAAGATACTAATAGTTTTTTTAACGTACTTTACTAGTAAGCTAACTATACTACTAACCTAACTACTTTTACTAAGCCTCTATCTAAAACTACTCTAACTACTATAAGCCTAGCTATTTATATAGAATTATTCTCTTATAAAGCTAGAATATAGCTTACTCTCTTTACTCTTTAGACTAGCTAAATTTAAAGTAAATAACGTACTATAGCTATATATAGAGTCTACTAATTAATACTAAAAAACTAATATAATAGAGTAACTTAAAAATATAAAAAGATATCTAATTTAATAAAGCTTACTATAAATAAAGAGTAGATAATAATTAACTATATACTTAACTTAGATATATAAGAATTTACTCTCTAGCTTACTACTATTTAAAATATAGCTAATTAGCTACTTACTAAGTAGAGAGAAAAGATTATAGATAAGAACTAGCTAAATATAAGAGCTAGCTTTATAGTCTCTACTACTATAAGTATTCTAGAATATCTAGCTAAGTAGATTAGCTATAGATAGTACTATTTCTATAAGCTATAAGAATAAAGTACTAGTAGAGTAGATTAGGTTAAATTTAGCTATCTAAAGATAAGAAGTAGAAAGATACTTTAAGAGTTCTATATATATAAAAAGCTAAGCGCTAAAATACTAGATAAAATTATATAACTCTAGTAAATACTAAGCTAAACTATTATATTACCTTCTTTTATAGAGAGAGCTTATTCTTAAGCTCTAAAATATATCTCTAAAATTATTCTAGCTATTAACTCTATTACTAAATTACTCTTACTTTTACTTAGTAGCGTTTTTATATTACTCTTTTATCTTCTACTTATAACGTACTTTATAAGCGAGCTAGTTATATAAGCGAGCTAGTTATACAAGCGAGCTTCTCTTAGCAACGAAAATTAACGAAAATTAACCCGTTTTTCTTAAATAACTAAGCGAAACCTTAATATTTTTATATAAAAATTTATATATATATTCTTTATAGTATATTACACCTTATAGTAAAGTTGCAATAAGATATATTACGTAATTAAAAAGCTATACGTATTTAACTAACTTTTAAGAAAAAATCTAGTTTACTTCTAGTAAGTACTATTATATCTCTATAATAATATATAAAACTTATAGTATATAGTATCTATAATATAATAAAGGTTTCGAGAAAACTTTTATAGAGCTAGCTCTTCTAGGTATAGCGTAATAAGAGATAGAAGTTTAAAAAATTCTTTTTAGAGTTTTCTTCTCTAACTATATATAGATATTAATAATCTAGCTATATAAAGCTATATATTATAAGCCTATATATATTATAAGCTTTCTAGATATTTAGAAGTAATAATTTTAAGATATTTTTAGTATAGTTCTATCTTTTTCTACTATACTATAAAAAGGCTTTACTTTTAAATAACTACTTAAAGCTACTATATTATTAGTTAATAAGCTCTATATAGTTTAGGTATACTATAATTTATAAAATTATAAGTTTATATAGCTAGATTAACTAATATATATATAGTTAGAAGAGAAAACTCTAAAGAAGAAATTTTTCTAACTTCTATCTCTTATTATACTATACCTAGAAGAGCTAGCTCTATAAAAGTTTTCTAGAAACCTTTACTACGTTATAAATACTATATACTATAAGTTTTATATATTATTATAGAGATATAATAGTACTTACTAGAAGTAAACTAGATTTTTTCTTAAAAGTTAGTTAAATACGTATAGCTTTTTAATTACGTAATACATCTTAGTGTAACTTTACTATAAGGTGTAATATACTATGGAGAATATATATATAAATTTTTATAGAAAAATATTAAGGTGTCGCTTAGTTATTTAAGAAAAACGAGTTAATTTTCGTTAATTTTCGTTGCTAAGAGAAGGTAACTAGCTCGCTTATATAACTAGCTCGCTTATAAAGTACGTTATTAAAAATTATAGTATATCTTTATATCTCTTATTTATATAGTATTTATACTAAGTAATAGACTAGATAGCTAGTACTTTTAGTTAGAATAGAATATAGCTAAACTAGTTAGCTATATTATTAGCTCTAAAGAACTTATATTTTTATATAGTAGATAGGTTTAGTAGTACTAGCTATGCTAGCTTAATCTCTAGTTTTATATAGAAACTATAATTTGTAAAGAATAGAGATACTTTTATAGTTTTAGATATAATATTATTTATTATAAACTCTATAAGTAGTAGCTATTATACCTAATTATCTTAGTAGAAGTTTATAAAGGCCTAGAGATATACTTTAATAAAGCTATTAACTTACTTTATTTATCTATCTATCTCTAGATAGAATAAAGATAAGTGTTTAAGTATAACTTCTAAGTAGGTAGAAAGCTATGTCTAGAACTAAGAAATAAACTATATACTGTGATTAGAAATAATATTATTAGAGTAGCTATAGAGTAAGTAAATTTATAAAATAAATATATTAGTTAGCTTCTCTATATTAATTCTTATTATAGAGATAAGGTAGTATATTTTTATAAGTTAATAGACTACTATAAGAATATATTTATATTTTTAACTATATAACCTATACTTAGGTAGTAGAGTAATATAATTAACTAATATATTAGACTATATCTAGAATAGAACTAGTAGTAGTTTTAGAAAGCTTTAGAGTAAGAGTCTAAATACTTTTATTCTTATATATATAGTATAGGCTTATACGTATATCTTAATATTATAAGAAATTTATAGCTACTAGTAATTATAGTAGATAAGATTTATAGTTTTAACTTATCTAGAGTAGCTAGTAGAGCTAGTATTATAGATATAATATAAGATCTATATATATATAGTTTATTATTTAGTAGTATAAATATATAATTTCTATAATATACTTTATAGGTAAACTCTTTATATAAATAAACTCTCTAAAAATACTAAGTCTCTACTAAAAAGCTACTATCTTATTTAGATTTCTCTAACTCTAAGCTACTTAAAATAAATCTAGATAAGCTATCTAACTTATCTATATTATCTTTAACTATCTAGTATATTTATATATAATACTCTAGCTTACTATAGCGTTTATAGTATTGCTAAGCTAGCTAGCTATTATATATTACTACCTTTTCGTACTACTTCTTACTTTTATTCTAATTTATAGCTTCTCTTTAAGTAACTAGCTATAAGCTAGCTTTAATTATAAGAGTATTCTTTTTCTAAATTTACTTTCTTTTATATAAATTACACTTCTTTTTCTATACGTTATCTACTTAAAGCTAGATAACTTTAGACTTTATAAGTACTAGCTAATATACTATTAGCTTATTATCTTTCTTAAGCTAATTAAGTAACTTAATAATATAAGTTAGTAATAAATTAAAGTACTATATAATCTTTAATTAAATTAGAGTTAATTAGAATCTTACTTTAATAAGATTACTAGGTATTTTATACTCTTAGGTAGTAGTATTAGTAGTAGAAAGTATTAGCGTATATAATTAAACTTTAAGCTTTAATACTACTAAATCTAGGTTAAATAGAACTAAGCTAGTATCTCTAAATTCTACTCTAATATTATTATCTATAATTAATACGTAAAAAGCTACGTAAAACGTAAGTAGAAACTTAGTTTTTATAATATAGTTAATATAGCTACGTATTAGAATCTTAACTTAGTAGCTATATACTATCTTTAATAGTAAGAAGTAGCTAATATTAAGTAGCTATAGAAGATATAATAAATATACTAGTATATAGAGAGCTATAATTTTATTCTTCTTATAGTACTACTAGAATTTAATAGAGCTATAGCTTTTATAGCTATCTAAAATTAGTAGATAATATATGTCTATAACGCGACTTTTAGTATACACGTTAAAGTACTTTAACTACGTAATTCTAGCGTACTTTGTAGGTGCATAGCTAGTAGAGCAGCGCTATGCTATACCTATTAGGCTGTTAAAGCAGAGAGTTGCCCTCTCGCATAGGTTAATTTCTTTTCCCCTTTAAGGTAGTCTAGTGTTGCAGGCGGTTTCTATTAGATACGCTTCTACCTTTTGTTACAATATCGCCTATATTACTTGGCAATATTAGTAACAGCGCCTTAAACTTAAGAATAAGAACAGCTTGCTCTAGTTAGTTTTTAAGACATACGTAGAGGTCGAGGCGAAAGTCGCTCTTTGTTAACTTATAGTAAACCTTAAAGATATTACTATATACTGCCTTAAGTATTTCTATAATCGTATTAAGGAATTGCTAAGCTGTAAGCATCGCGCTATTTATTTTCGTATTAGCAATATAGCACGTTAAGAACAGCTTTACGTTTCGCTTAGCAATTTTTAGGTTTTACTACTTAGCAATCTTCTAGAGCTCGTTAGTTCTGTTCTTAGAGTTGTCTAGGCAAAGTTTAGTTAGTTATAGAAGTTTGTTAATCTTCTTTAGTTTTGCTAAGATATGCTTAACTAACTTTTTTTTAGCCTTACCTTTTCTATAGGTTGTGTAGAGAGTATATAGAGGCTTATTAAGAATTTTATTATACGCTTGTATAAAGGGCTTAGTTAATACTTCTATTATAATAAGAGTAGAGTCTAAATAGAATAGACAGTAAGGTATATAGGTGTAGTAGGTATAAGAAATACGTTTATACTCTACTCTATAAGCTAACTATTTACTTAATATTTAATATTAGTAATTCTATCTTTAGATAAGTAAAGAGATACTTACCTTTTAGAAGTACTACGCTGTAGAAATTATATCTTAGTTTCCCTCTAACATAATAGCTTAATAGTAAGTCGCGTTCTCGCATAATTTGTTATTGTTAGGCTATCTAGAACTTGTTCCTTAGTTAGTATATAATAGTATTTCTTAGTTAGCCTAGGCGTTTTGTTTAGGCACCTGTTCTAATAAAGTAGTTACTCGTCTTATTATCTCGTTGTTACTATAAGTTAAAAGTTGTAACTAGCCGTAATTATAGTCTTATTACTATCTACAAGTAACTATTTGTCTTATAGCAGTAACTAACTACTAACATTAATAATTAGTCTAGATTTCTTATAACCTAGAACTATTCTTACTATCTTTTCTATTAGATAGCTGTATTTTTCTTGTTTATTTAGAACGTTATAAGTTGTTGTAGCCTAGTAGCTACTACGTAGCTTATACCTAGAGTACTAACTTAGCGTTACGTAGGCCCTTAACCTTAACCTTAGTACTAACTTACTATAGATTAATTCCCTCGTAGCTACTTAAGTAATCTAAGGGGGACTCTTCTTACGCACAACTAACTAAAAGATACTTAAAGAGTATAAAGGCGCCATGCTACTACGCCGTAGTAGCCTAGGCGCTTAGTACGACGGCGCTTAGCGCACGAACCTAACCCTAAATCCTAATCGTATTAAAAGTAATACTCTAGGACCTAGCAAATCTCTACACTTCTCTATCTTAATAGTTACGTTAAATTCTCGCTAAAGAATAGATCTATAGCTAGACTTCTCCTCTACTATCTACTCTTCTAGCAATAAGTTCCTCTTAAGTAGCAGCGATAAATCCGCTAACATAACTAATAATACTACTTTCTTAGTCTATAGTTTAGACGTAAAGAGCGTATTAGATAAGTAGAAGAGTATATACAAGACGTACGTACAGTAGTAGACTAATACTAGACGTGTCTAGCTTTTTCTATAGCTGTGTAAGCTGCCTTCTAGACACGCCTTTAGCTCTAGCTATTCTAACAGCGAAGACTACATGCCTATCTTCGTCTCTAATATTAACAACGAAGAGAAGTTATAAAAACCTAGAACTAGAAATTTACGCCTGTAGAAGTCGTAGTAGAAGTACTATAACGCATACTTATAAATACTAGCTAAAAAGGCTATCTAGTAGAAGAAGCCTAATACTAGCTCGCAGGCGGCGCTTATAGAGGTAATTTAGGTAGTGCGAGTTAGTAATTCTGTTAGCTTGCAGATTGTTTACGTCTGTAATCTAGACCTATTATGCTACTAGAGTAGTAAGTCTCTAGTTGCTAAAATCTTCGACCTACTCTATTACCCTCTTAAAGATCTAGAGCTCGGCTACTAGAACGTTGTACTTAACGCTCTAAGCAACTATAGCGCGAAGGCGGCTACCTATACCTATCTATCTAAGTATTCTTTAGTGTCTATTCTAAAGTATTATAGCTATTTCTACGTAGAGAAAAAGTATTCTATTTTTATTATACTAATAGAATACATCTAAGGCGCAACTATAGAGTAGCTAGACCTAGCTCTATTTCTAGACTAAGTACGTTCTAAAGTAGTCGCCCGTACACTTAAGAAGAAAGCGCTTGTCTACTATGCTAGCGTTTACGTTATAGATCTTAGGCCTAATAATATTATGTTCTGTGGCGTTAATATTACAGCGTTACACTAGGACTAGTATGTAGCTCTTAGCAAGGCTATTAAGGTAGAGGACGGCATCTACTACATTAACTTTCTAACTAGCAGACTTATTAGTTAACAGCTTCCTAAAGAGTAGAACAATCTTAAGCAACTTTAGGCGGAGGAACTAGGTAAGTTCTATAGGCCTGTTACACGCTACTACGGCAATCTATAGCCGTTCTTATAGTAGCTACTATTAGACATAGATAGCTAGCTAAGAGAAAGATTCTAGAATAATGCCCGCTACTATAAATAGAAGTATATTACTAATACTTAGCTAGCAAGTTAGTAGCGTAGAAGGGGGGAGGAGAATTAAGCTAAAGAGTAGGAATACGCACTAGGTAGACCTAACACCGTTACGAACGTAAGACTTAAGACGTAGATAAAGCTTAATAACGTAACTAAGTTATCTAAGCGTAGGCTATTTAAGAATCTTAATAGTGCTAGAGCGAAGAAGCACGTTAAGTGTAACTTGTAAGCGACTTGCAACTCTTATACAACTAGAGAGTAGCTTTATATTCTATTTTATTAGCTTTAGAGGTTAGCGTAGAATAGGTAAAGCGTTAAAATGTTAGTAAAACTTACTAGTATTACTATCTCTATGTTCTAGCTCGTACTTCTTCTATTTATAAGGTAATAATATTAGGCCGTATACTAGAGCTTAGTAGCTTGCTAAATTTTATACGCCGGGAGTTAGAAGAGGTAAAGAATTCTAAAGATATTATAACCTAAGAGACATCTATCTACTATCTACGTAATTTATTATTAAGGGCGCTAGGTTTACGGGTAAAGCGGCTATAGCGCTGTAGACCTTAAAAATCTATAAAGTATAGAGACAAGCTAAGTCTTTCGCGACTATATAGTATATTCTAGTTAAATCCCTACTCTATCTATTTTTTACTCTTATGCTTCTAATTTCTACACTCTTCTCTATGTAGTGCTTATTCTAATATTGTTATCTACATCTACTTTAAAAGTGTTTCGCCCTTCTTTACTACAGGTTCTGTATATTCTCTTTAACTATAATAATACCGCGCTAAGCTAACGTCGTATATAGGTAACTCTACTGCCTATGCTATCTCGTTAGTATTCTTTACAGCGTTGTAGTACTAATAGCTTCTAGGTTATTAATTTCTATTTCTATTAGCTTCTCGCTTAAAGTCTAGTTTACATAGATGAATAGTCTAGACGATTCGCAGGCTTATCGCACCTTAGGTTGCAAGGTACTCGAACAAGAGCCCTAGAATTCTAACGCGATCCTCGAGGCAGCCTAAAAGAAAACCTGGAACTTGAAGTGCTAAGGCACACGACTAGAGCCGAGATGTCGCCCTAGTTCGTGAATAATTCTAAAGCTAGATGTAGCTGTAGGCCTTCTAGCGAAAACTACTACTTAATTACGCTTAGAAATAGACTC
The DNA here is from genome assembly GCF_010094035.1 of Trematosphaeria pertusa. Classification (NCBI taxonomy): domain Eukaryota; kingdom Fungi; phylum Ascomycota; class Dothideomycetes; order Pleosporales; family Trematosphaeriaceae; genus Trematosphaeria; species Trematosphaeria pertusa. The sequence goes on along the minus strand of NW_022987250.1, from coordinate 42,311 downwards.
TAGAACTAGATAGAGTCTTAGGAGCTGTACTAGCTGCAGGCTAGTTGCAGGGATGCGATTTAATATAACGTATCTATGCGGGATAAGATCGTATCTAAGAAATACGAGGCGCCGCCCTTAGAACTTTCGAGACTTAATAGAGGTGCGTTTCTTGTTTGCCTTAGATGCTAAAGAAATAAAGTAGCTAGCATAAGCGCCATCGTGGTAATTTCCCTCGGGAATACTAGACATTACCTAGTTAGATAATAAAAGTATTCTACTAAGCTAATTATTTTTGTTTACAAGCCTTTATCTAGAACATAAACGGGCTTTTTCCTAAAGGTCGTAGAGTATAAAGAGTAAATCTAATGTAAACTATAGCACGAAGGCCGCGAGGTACGTAATAACGGTAAAACGTTAGCCCGTGCTAAAGCTAAAACGCAACTCTATACTATAACATTACTACGACGGGCTTTACTTCTTTACTACTATCTATCTATTAAAGACAACCTACTATGTAATAAGGCCTACTACGCCGTCTTCTTAGTACTTCTCTATTGCTGTGCTAGCTACTATAGCTTACTACCTAATGCACGGCCCTACCGTATACACGATTTCGAATACCTATACCTAAGAACTATTAAGGCTCTACAACTACATATATACTATAAAATTATAAGATTTTCTAGTATAGTAATTAGAGAAGCTACCTAAAGACGTCTATAAGATTTTTTATATATAGAAGTATTTTAGAAGCTCTATTTTATAAGTATAGTATAATCTAGCTAGTATAGAGACTATATCTATAATTAATAAGAAATCTATATTAATATTCTTCTTATTAATAGAGAACTTAGAAGAAGGTATAGAAGCTCTCTATTTACCTCTTTTAGAGATCTTAATATTATTTTTAAGTTATTTATTTACCTTATATATAATTCGCGCTTTCTCTTTTTTAGTAGTCTTTTTTTACTACTTCTATAGGTAGATTTTCTTTACCTATACTCTTATTTACTTTCTCTTCTCTAATTAATATATCTTCTTAGCCTTCTTAGCTTTCTTAAGCTTAGTTATCTTATTCTTTTAGTATTATAAAAGCTTTTTATTAGTCTTCTTTTAGTTCTACTAGTTATATATCTTCTATACTTTATTTAGTAACTAGAATACTATACTACTATAATATTCTTAAGGTATTTTAAGTAGTAGAAACTTACTATACTACTAGTACTTCTTCTTATTAATTAAAGCTTCTTTAAGTTACTTATTTTTATATTATAAAAGAGTCTTTTATACTAAGATTATATAGATTATATAACTAAACTTCTAGAAGTATTTATTATAAATATTCTCTACTACCTATCTAGGTAGATACTTAATTTTTTACTAGTTAGAAGTACTAAGTACTAATATAGCTAAGTTACTAGAAAATAGCTAATTAGCTTTCTATATATTAAATTACTTTAATATTATAGTAGAGTTAAAAGACTCTAGTCTAGTTAACTTAAAGGCTTTAAGAATAGTTTTAGCCTTAAATAAGACCTTCTAGGTAGTATTAAATATATAATAGAAATTTCTTTTAGTTATAGCGTAGATTTTCTATAATTTTTCTATAAAAACTAATAGTTTAGCTAAGTAAGTAGCTAAGAGTAGTTTAAATATATAAATATCTAGAGGCTATAGTATATAGATAGTATATAGTAGAAATATAGCTAAAAGAATTCTATTATTATTATAAAACTTAATAAACTCTATAGTAATATATAATTTATAGCTATTAAGAATTAGAATTAATTTAATTATTCTACTTTTACTTATATTTTTTTATTAAATACCTACTATAGCTATACTAGCTCTATAGAGTTATTTATCTATTTACTTAGTAATAAGCTAAAAAATATCTTATATAGTATAGAATTAAAATCTTATAACTAGATATTCTAGATATTTTTAGAAAGAGCTTAATATATAAGTATAAATATAAAAGTAGTTTTATTTATATATATATATATAATAGTTATAATCTATTTTTAATTACTATTCTAGAGTATTTACTTAATTTTTCTATTCTTATAGTATCTCTTAGAAAATACTCTTTTTATTCTACTTAATACTCTAATTAGAAAGTATTTTTTATCTATATTATATATATAGTAGAGTAGAATTTTATACTAATTAATTTTATATTATAAAAGCTTAATATATAGTAAGTACTTAAAGATAGAGTTAGCTCTTTTATATAAAAAATCTAGACTTAATATCTAGTATAATATAAGATTAATATTATATTAATTTATAAAGTAATCTATCTAGTTTTTATCTATAGATTTTCTAGCTATTTCTAATATAAAATTTTAGATTATTTATCTTAAAGAAGATAGTTCTTTAATATAAAGCTTATTAATATACTATATAAGCTATTTTTCTTATATAGTATTAAGATTCTAGCTATTATTAACTATTACTATATTTAAGTAGATAACCTTTCTATAGCGTTATAATAGTATTAAGTAATTAATACTATACTTTTTAGCGTACTCTATATAATTAGGTATTTTTTCTAGCTTTAGTAATTCTAGCGCTTTAAGTATAGGCTTAATATCTAATATATTAGTAGAAATATAGAAAGTAGAAAATTCTAAAAAAATTTATTAAACTATATATCTAATATACTTTATAAGTAAAAGCTCTATACGAGTAAACCTCTTACAATTTCTTAGCAAGGAAAATTAACGAAAATTAACTCGTTTTTCTTAAATATCTAAGCGAAACTTTAATAGTTTTCTATAAAAATTTATATATATATTCTTTATAGTATATTATACCTGCTACTAAAGTTATACTAAGATATATTACGAAATTAAAAAGCTATACATATTTAAGTAACTTTTAAGAAAAAATCTACTTTTCTTCTAGTAAGTACTATTATATCTCTATAATAATCTATAAAACTTATAGTATATAGTATCTATAACCTAATAAAGGTTTCTAGAAAACTTCTATAGAGCTAGCTCTTCTAGGTATACTGTAATAAGAGATAGAAGTTTAAAAAACTCTTTTTAGACTTTTCTTCTCTAACTATAGATATATATTAATAATCTAGCTATATAAAGTTATATATTATAAGTCTTCTATATATTTAGAAGTAATAATTTTAAGATAGTTTTAGTATATTTCTATCTTTTTATACTATACTATAAAAAGGCTTTACTTTTAAATAACTACTTAAAGCTAGTATATTATTAGTTAATAAGCTCTATATAGTTAAAGTCTACTATAATTTATATAATAATAAGATTTATAGCTAGATTAACTATATATATATATATAGTTAGAAGAGAAAACTCTAAAAAAAATATTTTTTTAATTTCTATCTCTTATTACGCTATACCTAGAAGAGCTAGCTCTATAGAAGTTTTCTAGAAACCTTTATTAGGTTATAGATACTATATACTATAAGTTATATAGATTATTATAGAGATATAATAGTACTTACTAGAAGAAAAGTAGAATTTTTTTTAAAAGTTACTTAAATATATATAGCTTTTAAATTACGTAATATATCTTAGTGTAACTTTAGTAATAGATATAATATACTATAAAGAATATACATATATATTTTTATAGAAAAATATTAAAGTTTTACTTAGTTATTTAAAAAAAACAGGTTAATTTTCGTTAATTTTTCTTGCTAAGAAATTATAGAGAGTTTACCTATATAGAGCTTTTACTTATAAAGTACGTTATTATATATAATATATAGAACTAATTATTTATAAATATTTAGAAAACGTAGTAAGTAAATTATATAAAAAAAAGATTTAGTAGATAAGCTCTTATATTTTACTATAAAGCTAATAAAGCTATATACCTAAAAGATTCTATAAGTAGAACGTTTAAGAAACTAAACTCTAACTCTAAGCTATAATACCTACTACTCTAACTCTAGTCTAAGTAGCTATAGATCTAATCTATAGATAACTTATTATAGTTATTATTAATAAAATTAAACTAACTACCTAAATTAAGTATAACGCGTAGAATAAGCTTAATATCTCTAGTCTAAAAAGTAATACGCTTTCTATAAATATAGATAAGATTAGTAGCTATAAGTAGGTTAGACTAATATATAAACTAATATATATAATAGAATAACGTACTTTATTATAAAAAGCCTTATATTACCGAAAGCTCTATAATTTCTTAGCAAGGAAAATTAACGAACATTAACAAGCCTTTCTTTAATAACTAAGCAAAACCTTAATGTTTTTCTATAAAAAGTTAGATATATATTCTTCTAATTGTATTACACCTTATACTAAAGTTATACTAAGATAAATTACGTAATTAAAAAGCTATACGTATTTAGGTAACTTTTAAGAAAAATTTAGTTTACTTCTAGTTAGTACTATTTTATCTATATAATAATATATAAAACTTATAGTATATAGTATTTATACCGTAATAAAGGTTTCTAGAAAATTTCTATAGAGCTAGCTCTTCTAGGTATAGCGTAATAAGAGGTAGAATTTTAAAAAAGATTTTCTAGAGTTTTCTTCTCTAACTATAGATATATATAAATAATCTAGCTATATAATGTTATAAATTATAAGATTATATATACTATAAGCCTGCTATTTATTTAGAAGTAATAATTTTAAGATAGTTTTAGTATCTTTCTATCTTTCTATACTATACTACTAAAAAGAATTTACTTTTAAATAACTACTTAAAGCTACTATATTATTAGTTAATAAGCTCTATATAGATAAAGCCTATACTAATTTATATAATAATAAGTTTATATAGCTAGATTAGCTATATATATATATAGTTAGAAGAAGAAAGCTCTAAGAAGAAAATTTTCTAAGTTCTATCTCTTATTACGCTATACCTAGAAGAGCTAGCGCTATAGAAGTTTTCTAGAAACCTTTATTATATTAAAGATACTATATACTATAAGTTTTATATATTATTATATAGATAAAATAGTACTAAGTAGAAGTTAACTAAATTTTTCTTAAAAGTTACCTAAATACGTATAGCTTTTTAATTACGTAATCTATCTTAGAATAACTATCCTATAAGGTATAGTACACTCTAAAGAATATACATCTAAATTTTTATAGAAAAATATTAAGGTTTCGCTTAGTTATTTAAGAAAAACCTTTTAATTTTTCTAGCTTAGCATTTTTAGGGCGTTCGTTTGTGTAGAGCGTTCGTTTGTAAAGTACGTTATAGAACTATAAGCTATTTATATACGTATAAATATAGCTCTCTAAAAAACTAATATCTTAACTAATATAATATAGACTTACTTTAACTTTATCTATTCTAGCTCTAAAGTACTAGTAAATATATTAAGTAATATTCTTAACTAATAGAATAGAAAAAGTAGAAAGATAGAATATAAATATACTATAGGTAAAACTAATAATATAAATAAAATTAAAATACTTTATTAACTTTATAAACTTATACCTAAAGATAAAAATAGTTTTAACTTTAATTTAAACTCTAACTTACTACTACTATAGTTCTATATACTATTCTCTAGCATAGAATAAGTAGTTATAGCTTTAACTTTTTAATATTAGATATAAGAGCTATATATATATAGTAAGATTAACCTAGTAGAAGAAAGTAAAGTACTATTTCTTCTAATACTATTTAATAATTACTATCTAACTAATTATAAGTAAGTCTAGTATTAGTATAAGTATTAAACTATTACTAATACTATAAATATAGTATTACTAAAGAGTTTCTACTAGAAAAACTTAATAATAATAATACTAAGTATATACTAGAGTAAATATTAGAGATTAAGATAGTTATACTCTTATATATAGAGTAATAAATTCTACTAAAAGATATTAGAAGACTAATAGTAATACGCCTAGATATAGAGAAAGACTAGAGATTATAAAGATAAAATCTAGACTACTAAGATATTAGATAGTATATTAGACTAGACTACTAAGGTAGTTATACTCTATATATAGAGTAATAGATTCTACTAAGAAATATTAGAAGGTTAGA
>NW_022987250.1:30502-36283 GCF_010094035.1 Trematosphaeria pertusa | reverse complement strand
AATAGATTCTACTAAGAAATATTAGAAGGTTAGAGATTATAAGAGTAAAATCTAGACTAATAAGATATTAGATAGTATATTAGACTAGACTACTATCTAAATTAAATATCTATAATCTAAACCTATTATCTACTCTACTACTATATATATATCTTAATATTTTTAGAAGTTATTAACTTCTTCTACCTTAGATACTAGAAGCTAAAGAGCTTATTAAATATAAAACTCTTAATACTCTTAACTTAAGATACTACTATATAAAGTAGACTAGATATATAGTCTCTAGTACTACTTATATAAATTATAGCCTTTTTAAGACTAAGAACTTATAACTTATATATAGTTATAGTCTATATAGAGTATAAGAAAAACTAAACCTAGAAGCTAGTAGCGTAGTTATAGTAGAATTTCTAGAAAATAGAAAAGATAGAAATAATAATCTTACTATTAGTATACGTATATAGGCTAGAACTACTATAATAGTTAAAGATAATAAGAATAGCTAGTAGTATCTTCTTTTAATAGTCTTGTATAGTAGATACCTATAAGATACTATTAATCTTACTAGTAGTACTATTAATAAGACTACGCTCTATCTAAATATTATAGAGAAGTATAAATTAGATGCTAACGTAGATAAATAATTTACTAGATAAGTTACTAGCCTTCTCTATAGGTATATATTAAAGTTTATTATAATTATACTTAGTCTAGACTATAAGAACTAGCTATAAGGTATTCTATATAGAGATATAGTTAATAATAGCTACTTCTACTTAAGTACTATATAAGTAAATAGTAGAGCTAAAGTTCTAACTCTTATACTTAGTAAGAGTAGTCTAATAGTACTATATAAATAGACTTTAGTTAACCTAAATATACTTTCTAACCTAAAGTCTATTAAGAGTATTCTAAAAAGTAGTCTAGTCTATACTCTACTATTATATAATAATATCTAGAATAATTATTTTTATAAATTAAGTATAAAAAGACTAACTATAAGTCTTTATATATTTAGCTTTTAATTAGTTATAAAGTAGTCTACGCGCTATAGAAGAAAGCTAATAAAAGTCTTCTAAAAAAATAATATTTATACTAGTAAATAGAAGATAGGTCTAAGCTAGAAACGTCTTACTATATTAGCTATATATCTAGCTAAGTATAAGAAGGCTAACTATAGACTTTTTATTAAGAATAATATATTAGACTCTTACTAAGCTTAACTAGATTAACTAAAGAGTAGCTAGAGATAATAGCTTTAGTACGCTACTATATAGTACTAAAAAGATATAGAAAATAAAGTTTAGTATTTTTCTAGAGATAAGATATACTACTATACTAGTTAGCGTATATTATAATACTAGAAAATTATACTTAGTATAAGTAGTAAGAGTATCTAGAGTAGTTAAAAGTATCTTAATAATATACGTTTTTCTAGTTCTATCTATATTATTAAGGTTAACTAGTAACTACGCTAAAGAGTTACTATTTAGATATACTATATAGTAGTTAATAATAAGATTATAAAGAAGTTACTATTTAGTCTAAAGAGTATTAGGTAAGATATTAGTCTAGATTACCTAGTTAACTAGATAAGATCTTTTTAGATTAGTCTAATATATAGTAGAATTAAGATTAAAAGAGTTAATATACTCTTTAACGTACTAGTTTTTTACGTAGTCTATAGAGTAGTTACCTAAGTAGTTTTTATCTATAGAAACTCTCTTAGACTCTAGTTATTAATTTATAAGCTTATTAAAAAATAGTCTCTCTAGTTATAATATATTCTTAAAATTAGACTTATTTTTATTAGTACTAAAATCTAGATTACTATAGAAGTTCTATATAGTATAGGTATAGACACTATAATAGTAGCTATAGATAAAAGTAAAAAATAGAACCTAGTAGTTATTAAAGACCTAGATATTCTTAGATTAATAGAAAGAGTAATAAAGTATAAGCTTTACTCTAGAGAACTACTCTAGGTTAGCTACTACTAAATATTATAGGTAGAAATTTAAAATCTAAGCTTTAGCTCTAGAGTAAAGTTTATACTTAATATAGTTATAGTATAGAAGAAAGTCTAAGTAGAAAATATCTTTATAAAAAAAAGGTTACTCTTAGTACTTCTAGAGAATACTTTAATTACTTTAAAAAAAAACTCTATTACTATTATTATTATTACCTTCTAGCTAACTAGAATTATTATTCTAGAAGATAAAAGTTCTAGATTAACTATTAACTAGGTAATAGTCTATATAGATAATAGTCTAAGTATAGTAGATAAGAGAAAACTAAAATAGTGTATATAGAACTTTCTAGATACTATAGTTACGCTATGTAATAGACTTATTTATTAACTTTATAGTAAAGAAAAATAAAAGATTAGTAGTTTAGATATAAAGTAGTAGCTTAATAGCTATATTCTTATAGAACTTACTTTATATCTTACTCTTAGAAGTATAAATACCTATATACTAAATAATACTAGTAGTACTAGTATAGACTTAGATATTAGTATTAGTCTACTATCTAAGAACTAGTTCTTATAAGTATATATTTAGATAAGTATAGTTATACTTAGCTAGAAACTAAAGATAAAACTTAGACTTAGGTTTTTTAAAAGTAGAAGTCTATAGTAGAAGCTATAATATATTAAATTAGTAAATCTTATCTCTATTCTTACTATTTTTCTAGAGATAGTATCTAGTCTAGTATTAATATAAATAGTAGTAGATTAAAATAGATAATAGTTTCTAGAAATTAAAGCGTATATCTAAAAAAGAAAAAGAAAAAATAGAGCTCTTCTTAGATAACTACTAAAAATTAGATTTTAGATATATAGTAAAAATATAATAGCTTTAGTATTAGACTAGATAATTTATACTAAATAGAGTAGTCTTATTCTCTAACTTAACGTTAGAGTTAGAAGTACTTTTATAATAGTAGAGACTATAGCTATATAGACTATCTTAATTCTACTATTTATACTAGTTCTAAGAGTTAGATATATTAAACCTTAGAATAAGGTAGTACTTCTTAAATAACTTAAACTATTAGTAGAACTAGAAAGCTATTATATAAGAATTATTATAAATAAACTCTTTTATTATTCTAATATAGTTTCTTATAGTTATATTATACTACTCTTTAAAATATAGACTAAACTATAATAAATTATACTAGTATTAGTTAGCTACTAAGAAGATAATAAATAGTAATAAATAGAATAGTTATTATATTTATAAAATAGATATTAGTCTATATATTAGATAAGTAGAAGTTAATATATACTATTACTTTAAGTATTTTTTTTTATATAGTCTAATAGACTTATATTCTATAAATAGTAGATATATACTAGACTACTAAATCTACTAGATACTATCTACTATTCTTTTTATTAAAGACTACTTATATATTCTTAGTAGTTATAGTATTAGTATTAGAGTTATACTAAATATAGAAGCTAGCTTTTATAGTAGTTTATTACTATAGAAATATATTAAAGGTTATAAAATAAAACTATAGATATTAGGTAAATTAACTATTCTTATAGTATATTAGGTAGCGTACGTAGTTATTAAAATTAATATTTTATATATATAGGTATATAAACTTAATAGCTTTATTAAAAAAAAAAAACGAAAATACTAGACTTAAAAGAAACTTCTTAGTATTAAACTCTAATAATAGTATATAATAAATAGACTCTATAGATAAGAAAGCGTAGTTAGTAGTTTTTTAAATCTACTTCTATAGAGTTTTAAACTCTTTTATATCTAGAATAATATCTAGAATAGTAGTAGTTTTAGAAGAAAGATTCTTCTATAATAACTACTATTATTCTCTAGTATCTAGCTAGATATAGTAGATTAAGAATTTCTTATAGAACTACTAAGTAGTATACTAGTATTCTAAACGTTAGTATTAGTTAGCGTATTAGACTTAAGTAAAAATAATAAAGAAGAACTATTATTATTTTTAAAATTCTTATTACTATACTTAACTATAGAAAGACTATTATTAATAAAACTATTAATAGAGAGAGATTAGAGCACGTTTTTATTAATCTTAATATTTTAATAGTCTAAGTAGTACTTAACTAGATACTAAAGCTAGATAAGAATAATAAGTTAATAGACTTTATAGTCTTTCTTAAATTACTAGTTAATAGCGTTTAGATTATTCTAAGAAAAAAGTAGAAGCTTACTAAATACTTTACTAATATTTATAGAAAAATAGTAAATATATTTCTAATACTTATACTAGATATCTTAGTACTACTAGATTTCTATAAAGATATAGATATAGGTAATAAGTATCTCTTTAATATATATAAAAGTAGAAAGAGTAGTAGATATAGATCTAGAATTAAAATAGTTTTCTAAACTCTATAGAGGTATATAGCTAGGCTTCTCTAAGTTTTTTACTTAATTATCTTAGTAGCTTCTATACTCTTCTCTCTAAATATCTAGCTTAAACTAGTAATAGTTATAGATATTATAGATCTCTAGCTAGATCTTATTTAGATACTTATAGAAAGTAGTAATTAAAGCCTTATTCTATTTAGATATTATAGTTTCTTATAGAAAATTAAGATAAGTAGAATCTAGAATAAAAGGTAAAGTTAATATATTATATAGTTAAGTATTTACTTCTATCTTAGCTATAGTAAAGTTATCTAGTATAAGTTTATTATTATCTAATAAAAACTAGTACTATATACTCTACTAAGAAGATAGAGATACTAAAAGTAAGAACTAAGTAGATAAGTCTTACTAAGAGTTCTACTAGAATAAGAGAAGAGTAGAAAAAGAGTACTAACTTAATAAGTCTTACTAAAAGAATATTAGTAAGTTACTAGTAGAGATAGATAGCTAGGTATTAGTTATAGTATTAGACTATAGCGTAAATAGTATACTAGATATAGAGAAAAGATTATAAGAGAAAAGATTCTTCTAGAGTTATAGAGTAGAAGTTACTATAGTCTATTCTACTATAGTATAAGAGCTTAGCCTCTAAAGAAAAGAAAAGAGAGAGTTAAAAATAAAGAAATTAGTAATATCTAAAAGAGTTTACTACTTTCTAGATAGAGATTATATAGCTTTATCTATACGCTATTAGTAATAGATAAGTTAAGAATTATAATAAGAACTATATATTTTCTTCTATTTTTTACTTTTAAATCTATCTACTATATACTAAAGAGATTAATTATAATAATTATAAAGAGATAGTAAGAAATTAAATATTATAGATATAAGTATTATTATAATATACTTTATTACTAAACTCTCTATATTACTAAACTCTTTAAAAATACTAAGCTTCTACTAAATACTACTATCTCTATTATAACGCTCTCTATAAACGTCTAATTAACTTTAGATAAATTCTAGATATAGCTTATACTCTAGACTATTTAATAGAATCTAGAGCTAAGCTTATAGTATACTATAGCTCTCTATAACATAGAGTAAAAGAAAGTCTATAGTTAATATAATAAAATTACTTTATAATATAAAAAGATACCTAATTTAATAAAGCTTATAAAAAATAAAGAGTAGGTAATAGTTAAGTATATACTTAATCTAGACGTATAAGAATTTACTCTCTAGCTTACTACTATTTAAGATATAGCTAATAAGCTACTTACTAAGTAGAGTAAGAATACTATTAGTTAAATCTAGCTAAACTACTTTATTATATACTATTCTAAGCTTAAAATATAGCTTAATTATAAGTATAACTATTAGAGAGTAAAGTAAGAAGATTCTA
>NW_022987250.1:25549-29087 GCF_010094035.1 Trematosphaeria pertusa | reverse complement strand
TAATAATATAGATAGTTTAATAATAAAGTACGTTATAGCTTTTTACGCGTTAATTATAAATAATAATATTAGAGTAGAGTTTAGAGGCGCTAGCTTAGTTCTATTTAATCTAAATTTAGTAGTATTAAAGCTTAAAGTTTAATTATATATACTAATACTCTCTACTAATAATACTATTATCTAGAAGTATAAAATATCTAATAATTCTACTAAATTAAAGTTATAATTAACTCTAATTTAGAGAAAGATTACGTAGTACTTTAATTTATTACTAACTTATATTATTAAGTTGCTTAATTAGCTTAAGAAAGGTAATAAGCTAATAGTATATTAGCTAGTACTTATAGAGTCTAAGATTACCTAGCTTTAAGTAGCTAACGTATAAAAAAAGAAGTATAATTTACGTAAAAGAAAGTAGATTTAGAAAAAGAATACTCTTATAATTAAAGCTAGCGTATAGCTAGTTACTTAAAAAGAGGCTATAGATTAGAATAAGAGTAAGAAGTAGTATAAAGAGGTAGTAGTATATAATAGCTAGCTAGCTTAGTAACGCTATAGACGCTATAATAAGCTAGAGTATAATATATAAATATACTAGATAGTTAAAAATAATATAAGTAAGTTAGATAGCTTATCTAGATTTATCTTAAGTAGCTTAGAGTTAGAGTAATCTAAATAAGATAGTAGCTTTTTAGTAAGAGCTTAGTATTTTTAGAGGTTTTAGTAATATAGAGAGTTTAGTAATAAAGTATATTATAAAAAGATAGTAATAGAAAAAAAAGTAAATAATTTTTATATATATTTTCTATATAGAATATTAGAATAACTAATATCTAAACTAATACTATATAGATTTATTTATAAACTTTTAATATTTTATAGCTAAAGAAAGTATATAGAGCTTTAATTAGATATAGCTATATAGTAGTATATATTCTTATTATCTAATTAGCTAATTAATTATATTTAATTACTTTTTAGTAAAATATTAAAGTCTCTAATTAGGTAATTCTACTAATTTAAATTAGATAATTTTTTATCTAAATTAGAAACTAAAGTTTTACTAGTATTCTATAAACTTAATTATAATTACTATACTTATATTTTACTATATAATTATAAACTAATACGCTTAACTAATATCTTTTTTTACTTTTTATTATACTATTTTATAAGTACTTAGATTTTTTTATACTCTTATTATTATTATTTTATTATATCTTTTTAATTTTACTTTTTATATTATACTTATTATTACTATTCTAATACGTTTATCTATATATTAGATTACTCTTCTATATTATTATAATATAGAAAAGCTAAATATTAAAAAGTTTTATTTAAAGCTCTAGATACATCTTAACCTTTACCTACTTTATTAGAAAATCTAGTCTAAGTTTTCTATACTCTCTTTTATACTAAAGAGTTCTACTAGATTAGATATTTTAGCTCTATAGTCTTAAATAGAGAATTTTAATCTACTAGCTACTTTTTCTCTACTATCTTCTAGTTTATATTCTCTACTATCTTCTAGTCTATATTCTCTACTATCTTCTAGTCTACGTTATCTATCTACTTCTCTATCTAATTTTACTTTACTATCTAGACTTACTCTACTAGTTACTTCTACTAAGTAAACTTTCTTTTTTCTAATTAATACTTTTACTAAATCTACTCTTTTAGCTACTATAACTTTTTTAACTATTTATTATAATCTAGCTAGACTTATATATAAAGGTATAGCTTATACTTATAGTAGTTATAGTAATAGTAGCTCTTATAGTACTATTACTACTAAGATACTAAAAAAGAAATCTACTTAGATAAATACTAGTTAGTTAGATATTAGTTTATATATTAGACCTTACTAACTATATTTAGCTCTTAGAGATAAGAATAGAAAGACTTAAAAGATATTAAAGTAAAAGAAGATCTATAAGACTAATATAGATACTAGTATTTAGAAAATAATTAGCTATAATATTAACGTATCTTATACTTAAATCTATTATAAAGCTATATCTAAAAAACCTAAGATATACTATATAGAGTCTAGTAGTAAGTATTTATATTATTCTTTTTCTATATTCTATATATAATTTACTAATATATTAAAGTATAGACTTTTTAAAAAATTAAGTACTACTAAAGAATAGTTAGTATATTTATACTTATAATACTATTCTACTACTTTACTATAAAATTAGTACTAAGTATAAGACTAATATATATTAGTAGACTAATATACTTAGTATTTTCTAGATACTAACTAAAAACTTTTTATATACTTTTCTATAAAGTATATATTCTATTATATATATTAGTTTATATATTAATCTAACTTACTTATAGCTACTAACTTTATCTATATTTATAGAAAGTATATTACTCTTTAGACTAGAGATATTAAGCTTATTCTACGCGTTATATATAAGGGCTAGGTTTATAGTCTTTACTACTATAAGCGTTCTAGAATACCTAGCTAGGTAGGTTAGCTATAGATAGTACTATCTCTATAAGCTATAAGAATAAGAGGTACTAGTAGAATAGGTTAGGTTAAATTTAGCTATCTAAAGGTAAGAAGTAGAAGAATACTCTAAAAGGCTCTATATATAGAGGTGCTAAGCGCTAAGACGCTAGGCTAGGTTACGTAATAAGATTACGTAACTTAAGGTTATATAACTCTAGGTAAATCTCTAAACTAGACTGTTATATTACCCTCTCTTATAGAAAGAGCTTGTTTCTAAGCTCTAAAATACGCCTTCTAGGTCTTCTTTCTTCTAAAACTCTTATATTATACTCTTAACCGTCTTTTTTAGCTTGTAGTAAGTATATTTGTGTTAGTTTTAAACTAAAAGCGCTTTTATAGCTACTATCTTCTCTCTAGTTACTCTCTTCTTATAGAGATTTAAACTAGAAGGCTTATTTTCGCGTCTGTAGAGCGGCTTTATTATAGGCTCTCTTCTTAAACGCTACTATAAGCTTAGCGAGTTCTTAAATCGCTTAGCGACGTCTTTACGTTACTCTTATATCTTCTACTCTTACAGGTTTTAAATTCTTCGCTATCTTCTCTAGAGTCTTCTCTTTTTTATACGCCTTAATCTAAGCATCTAATCGTAATAGTAGCTCTAGCTTATCTAGATATACTACGTAAAAGTCTCTTACCTTATAGAGAGTGTTAATAAAGCTTATAATATTATACTAGGTAGAGTTAGAATTATAAGTAATCTATATAGCGTAGTATTAAAGGCGATTTTAATAAAGATAGCTATCTAGAATTTTATATACAAGCTATTCTAGATTACTATTAACTTTAATAGGTAGCTACTTAGGCTCTACCTACTCTAGTAATAGCTCTAAGGCTTTTCGTAACTAATTAGTGTAAAAGACGTTGTATATACGTATATACGCAGGTAGCTAGAGCTAGAAGAAGAAATCTTTTATAGTAATAATTAGGTAAAAGCTATATATCTATTAATTTAGCTTTACACTAGACTAATCTATTAAAAAGCTATAAGATTTAATATAGATAAGATCG
>NW_022987250.1:24347-24874 GCF_010094035.1 Trematosphaeria pertusa | reverse complement strand
TAGTAGTAAGCCTTATATACTACTATATATATATTAACGTTTTTCTATATACCTAGCTAGTAATATTAATCTTATAGTAACTAGGTAGTTTTCTAGCGCTCTAGATAGGTAGTTACCTAAGTAGTATATACGGCGCGTATTAAATATGTTTATAGGTAGTTAATAGTAGAAACTATTAATTAATTCTAATAGGTTAATAAGCCGTCTTCTATTTTCTAGGTAAAGCCTAACCTAGTAGCTTTTTCTTAAGCTAGTTATAGAGAGTTGTCTAATTAGTTAGCTATAATAACCTAATTAATTATAGTATATAGATTCTTAGTAGAGAGTATCTCTATAAACGTATTAGTAATAGTAATTTTCGTAGCACTACTAGCTAATCTCTAGGCTGCTAGAACTAATAACTTACCTAATAATTACTTAATAGCTAAGAGGCTAATTTACTTCTTACTTAGAAAAGCTCTTATATAGGCAGCGCGATTCTTCTTCTTTTAGATTTTAAGCTCTTCTTACTTTTATAATAACGCGTC
>NW_022987250.1:22295-23869 GCF_010094035.1 Trematosphaeria pertusa | reverse complement strand
TTCTTCTAGATTCTATTAGTACTTATAATTAATTCTAGAAACTTAGTACTTTTAATAGTAAATTTAGATTTCTTAATATCTACTTACAACCTAGCTTTATATAATTAATTAAGTATCTAGATAATATAGGCTTTATACTTAAGTAAATTCTCTAAGTAAATAAGAATATTATTAATATATACTATATAGAAATTGTCTAGTAAGCTATATAGTATCTTGTTAATATATTACTAAAAGGTAGTAGAGCTATTATAGAGGCTAAAGAGTAGAA
The DNA here is from genome assembly GCF_010094035.1 of Trematosphaeria pertusa. Classification (NCBI taxonomy): domain Eukaryota; kingdom Fungi; phylum Ascomycota; class Dothideomycetes; order Pleosporales; family Trematosphaeriaceae; genus Trematosphaeria; species Trematosphaeria pertusa. The sequence goes on along the minus strand of NW_022987250.1, from coordinate 23,598 downwards.
CTTAATACTTATAGTTACTATACTACGTGTAGAAAGATGTTAGGTTCTTTACTAACTTATTTAGCTAGATCTAGTAGAAAGCTTACCTTACGTCTAACTTAGTAAAGACCTTAGCGCGTAATAGATATATAAGCGTTTTCTAAATAAGAGAGATAGAATAGGTATCTTTTTTTATAATAGCGTTAAGCTTTTAATAGTTAACATAGAACCTCTATTCTCTACCTAGCTTTTTAGTAAATAGAACTAGTAATACGTATAACGTATTACTATAAATAATAAAGCCGTAATAAAGGTAGTTCTCTAGGTAATTCTATACTAACTATAGATACTCTAGTAATATACTATAAAGAGAACTATTTATTAGAGTATTTTCTACTATAAGCTTAATATTATAATCTACGCCTTCTCTATATAGTAGTAGAGTATTAGAATTCTTTTTTAAGAAATAGGCTATAGTTACGCTAGTATATTCTAGAGATAGAAGCTTTTTAGTAACTAGTTAGCGGAGTTTCTTTTCTAGATTAGCGACTAGAGTTTTCTTTCTATTAGTAATAAGCTAATTAACCTTATAGATACTAAGGTACCTAATTATAGTATTTTTTTATTGCGCGTTAATTATAAAGGTAGCTACGCTAATTATATTAACGTTAAGCCTAGCCTTTAAGTATATTTTCTATAAAACAGGTAGCTTTTTTAGCTTGCGAGGCAACCTAGTAGAAGAGTTAAGATTCTTAAGCTACCTATCTATCTTATATAAGTTTTCTTAAAGCTTCTAGTATTACAATTCTCTCTTTTCTTATTATATTACTCTTAGCTTTTCTACCGCTAATATTAGAGCGTTATAGCGATTAGTATTAGCTTAGTAAGCTACTTAAGCTTTAGTAGTAGATTAAGAGAATTATATAGAGATAAACGCGTTACGTTTATAATTAATTAATTAATTAGTATCTAGCTATATTAGTGCGCGCTACTTATAGTTAACCTAAACGTTAGCTTTTTTAAGTAGCTTATAACTAATTATTATATTATAGCGGCTAGTATTATAACATATAAAGTAGGTACGTATTTAGTAGCTTTCTAGTACTAAATTAGCTTTAAAGTATTTATCTACTTAGCTATTAGGTTACCTATTATAACTAGTAAGGGGAATTAGTTTTATACGCGATAGCTTAACGTAGAGGTTTTTTCTAAGAGTTTAAAGGTACTTTAGATATACTAAGACGTAGCTACCTACTTCTATATTAATTAAGCCTCTAAGCTTAATTATAAGGCTATTTATAGAGATTTAGTAGAGTAGAGTAAA
>NW_022987250.1:7200-21090 GCF_010094035.1 Trematosphaeria pertusa | reverse complement strand
AAATATTAATTAGTATATTCTACTAGTAGGTTTACTACTCTAGATTTAAGAACTATTAAGGTAAAGAGGTATTATAGAGCTAAGGTTCTACCTCTAGATTAGCTTTATAAGGATTCTTCTATAGTATTTAGATTTATTTAGCTTTTTAATTAAGAAAGAAGTAAAGGGGGGAGATATTTAGCTGCTAGCAGAGCAGCGGGTTATTAGTTCTACTAGTAGGGTAGAGAGATTATTAGCTCTGCTAGCAGAGTAGAGAATTGTTAATTTTTCGTAATTTGTAAAAAGAGAGAAGAGTTTTTATATATAGAAGTTCTATAGAAGTTCTTCTATATATAGAGCTCTTAATAGCTCTCTTTAGCTTAGTACTAGTATCTTTCTACTACTAACTAGATCTACTAGTAGTCTTATATAGTACTAAAAAGATAAGTAATTAGAGCTCTTATAGCTATAATTCTCTAGGTAAGTAACTAGACTCTTATAGCTCTAATTCTTAGTATTAGCTATTAGTAAACGCTTCTTAATAAGGCTACTTAGTTTAGCTAGATATTATGCCGCCGTCTCTAGCTAAAGAGGTAATAACCTTTAGATAATATAAGAGCTAGGTTCGCGGTCTCTACTACTATAAGCGTCTCTAGAATACCTAGCTAGGTAGGTTAGCTATAGATAGCACTGTCTCTACAAGCTATAAGAATAAGAGGTGCTAGCAGAGTAGGTTAGGTTAAATTTAGCTCTAAGAGGTAAGTAATTAATTAGTAACGTTAATAAATTCTTAGAGTAAGTAACTAGGCTCTTGTAGCTCTAATTCTTAATATAGCTATTAGTAAACGCTTCTTATAAGGCTACTTAGTTTAGCCTAATATTATACTACCGTCTCTAGCTAAAAGAGTATTAACCTTTAGATAATATAAGAGCTAGGTTCGCGGTCTCTACTACTATAAGCGTTCTAGAACACCTAGCTAGGTAGATTAGCTATAGGTAGTACTATCTCTACAAGCTATAAGAATAAGAAGTGCTAGTAGAGTAGGTTAGGTTAAATTTAGCTATCTAAAGATAAGAAGTAGAAGAATACTCTAAGAGGCTTTATATATAGAGATGCTAAGTACTAAGACGCTAGGCTAGGTTATATAATAAGATTACGTAACCTAAGGTTATATAACTCTAGGTAAATTTCTAAACTAAACTATTATATTATATTAAATTTAGATAGTTAGTTTAATTTTATTAATAATACCTATAATAAGTTATCTATAGATTAAATCTATAGCTACTTAGACTAGAGTTAGAATAGTAGGTATTATAGCTTAGAGTTAGAGTTTATTTTCTTAAATATTCTACTTATAGAATCTTTTAGGTATATAGCTCTATTAGCTTTATAGTAAAATATAAAAGCTTATCTACTAAATTTTTTTATTTATATAATCTACTTACTATATCTTCTAAATATTTATAAATAATTAGCTCTATATATTATAGCTTTTAGCTTTTCTACTATTAATATTAAAATATTAAAGTAATTAGTATTAGCTTAGTAAGCTACTTAAGCTTTAGTAGAGAATTAAGAAAATTATATAAAAATAAATATATTACTTTTATAATTAATTAATTAATTAGTATCTAGCTATATTAGTATATACTACTTATAGTTAATCTATATATTAGCTTCTTTAAGTAGCTTATATCTAATTATTATATTATAGTAGCTAGTATTATAGTATATAAAATAAATCTATATTTAGTAGCTTTCTAGTACTAAATTAGTCTTAAAGTATTTATCTATCTAGCTATTAAATTATTTATTATAACTAGTAAGAGAAATAGATTCTATATATAATAGCTTAATATAGAGGTTTTTTCTAAAAGTTTAAAAATATCTTAGATATACTAGAATATAACTACTAGCTCTAGTATTAATTATATTTTTAAGCTTAATTATAAGACTATTTATAGATATTTAATAAAGTAGAGTAAATATAAAACTACTAAATAGCTTTTTATATAGATTTATTACTCTAGTAGATAGCTCTAGAAAGAAGACTTTTTCTAGAGCTAGACTTTTTCTAAATTATTAGATTTATATTCTAACGTATTATTCTTAGATACTTATAGCTCTATAAGCTTAGTAAACTTTATCTCTAGATTAATATTCTTAATAGCTTTCTACGTAGTAGAAGTACTTAGATAATTATAACTTATATAGCTAGTTTACTAGTATTAGAAGTAGATAATTAGCTTCTTAATTACTAAAGTTTTATTAGATACTAGTAGAATATCTAGAAGAGTAGTAGGCGTATAATATAGTATTAATATAAGTATATTATACTTTTTAGTCTTTCTAGATATATAAGCTTTTTCTAGAGTAGACTTTTTAGCTAGATTTTAGATAAGATATATATATTAGTTATAATTATTAGTATACTAATATTAGTAGATATTTATCTATATATATAGACTTACTAGAAGCTTTTTATAAAACTTCTTTATTTATTAGTTTATTAGAAGCTATTACTTCTACGTAAGGTAGAAGAAGTTAATCTAGAAATATATAAAATTAGTAGTATTTTAATAATATAGCTTTTAGAAATTATAATAATTATTTAGCTTTTTATAAAAATCTATATAGCTTCTTTCTAGTTACTTAAGTATATATTTATAAAAAATCTATATACTACTATTTCTTAGAATATATAGTATTATAAAAAAAGTCTAGTATATATCTTTTTTTATTTATATATATATATATAGGCTATAATAGTTTTCTTAGTATTCTTAACTATTTTTTCTATATACTAATTATAATTAGCTTAAAGCTTATTTTATAATCTATCTTTCTATTACTTAAAGATAATAATCTTACTATCTAATAGTAAAAAAGAGTCTAGAAACTTAATAGAATCTTTTATCTAGCTTTCTAAGTATTACTTAGTTACTAGTAGTATAGTAGACATATATATAAAATAAAAATCTAAAATTAAATTATCTAGTAGTAATACGCTAAACTTTTATATATATTATATCTAGTTTATAAAGTATATTATATATTAAGTTAATAGAGTAAATAGTATTCTACTTCTAGAGTAGAATTATAGTTATACTTATAGCTATTAAATCTTTACTAAAGTAGTATTTTTTTTCTACTATAAATTCTAATACTCTATATATATAATATTTTCTTTAGTAAGTATATTAGTAGTAATCTAGTAATATATATAAATTTATTATTTAAATATCTAGTATATAAATAATTAGCTAACTAATTTATTAATAATTTTATCTAGCTTTTCTAGAAAAAGCTTCTAGAGCTTTTTTATAAAAATAAAGAGAGTATATAAGCTATTAGTAGCTAATAATCTTAGTATTACTAAGCTTTTACGTAGCTATATAAGCTTCTACTTAAAGTTATTATTTTAATTCTTATTAGTTATTATATTATATTATTAAATAAAGAATTTATAATAGTAATATTAATTAGAATAATCTACTAGCAGGTTCTTTATCTAGAATTTAAGAGTTATTAGAGTAAAGAGATACTATAAGACTAGAGTCTTACCTCTAGAGTTACTTTATAAGAGTTTACTTATAGTATTTAAGCTATTTAACTTAGATATAGCTTCTTACTTAAGAAGTAAAAGTATTAGCTACTAGTAGAGTAGCTAGTTATTAGCTCTACTAGTAGTATAGAAAATTATTAGTTTTTAAAATAGAGAAGAGTTTCTATATATAGAAGTTTTATAGAAGTTCTTTTATATATAGAGCTTTTATAGCTTTCTTTAGCTTACTACTAGAGGTATCTTTTTTATTACTAACTAGATCTACTAGTAGTCTTATATATATAATAGTCTAGTTTAGAGATTTACCTTAGATTATATAACCTTAGGTTACGTAATCTTATTACGTAACCTAGTCTAGCGCCTTAGCGCTTAGCACCTCTATATATAGAGCCTCTTAGAGCCTTTTCTCTACTTCTTACCTTTAGATAGCTAAATTTAACCTAACCTACTCTACTAGCACTTCTTATTCTTATAGCTTGTAGAGACTATGCTACCTATAGCTAACTTATCTAGCTAGATATTCTAGAGGCGCTTATAGTAGTAGAGACTATAGACCTAGCTTTTATATTATTTAAAGGTTAATACCTCTTTAGCTAGAGATAGTAGTATAATATTAAGCTAAACTAAGTAGCCTTATAAGAAGCGTTTACTAATAGCTATACTAAGAATTAGAGTTACAAGAGCCTAGTTACTTACTCTAAGAATCTATTAGTATTACTAATTAATTACTTACCTCTTAGCGCTATATAAAACCTACTAGCGAATCTAGTTAGTAGTAGAAAAGACACCTCTAGTAGTAAGCTAAAGAGAGCTATTAAGAGCTCTAGGTATAGAAGAACTTCTATAGAACTTCTACATATAGAAACCTCTCTCTCTTTTTTTAAAAACTAGTAATTCTCTACTCTACTAGTAGAGCTAATAATTAGCTACTCTACTAGTAGTATATACTTCTACTTCTTAAATAAGAAGCTATACCTAAGTTAAACTACTTAAATACTATAGAAGAACTCTTATAAAGTAACTTAGAGAGTAAGACTCTAGTTATATAGTACTCTTTTACTCTAATAACTCTTAAATTCTAGGCTAAGAACCTGCTAGCTAGTTACTTAAACTAATATTATTATTACGAATTACCTATTCGACAATATAATATAATAACTAATAAGAATTAGAATATTAACTTTAAATAGAAGCTAGTATAGCTACGCTAGAGCTTAGTAATACTAGAGTTATTAGTAGTAGATAGCTTTTGTATACTCTCTACCTCTAGAAAGAAGCTCTAAGAGCTTTTTCTAGAAAAGCTAAGTAAAATTATTAATAAATTAGTTAGCTAATTACTTATACGCTAGGTACTTAAATAATAGACTTATATATACTACTAGATTACTGCTAATATATTTACTAAAGAAGATACTATATATAGAGAGTATTAGAATTTATAGTAGAAAAAAGCTACTACTTTAGTAAAGATTTAAGAGCTACAAGCGTAACTATAATCTTGCTCTAGAAGCTAAAAGCTACCTACTTTATTAACTTAACGCGTAACGTGCTTTATAAATTAGACACTACGTATACGTAAAACTAGCGCGTTATTACTAGATAACTTAATTCTAGGTCTACGTTTAATCGCGTATACGCTCGCTATACTACTAGTAACTAAGTAACGTTTAGAAAGCTAAATAAGACTTTCTACTAAGTTTCTAGACTCTCTATTACTATTAGATAGTAAGGTTGTTACCTTTAAGTAATAGAAAGATAGCTTATAAGATAAGCTTTAAGCTAATTATAATTAGTATCTAGAAGAGATAGCTAAGAATACTAAGAAAACTATTATAGTATATATATATATATAGATAGAGAGAAACGTATACTAGACTCTCTTTATAATTCTATATTCTCTAAGAAATAGTAGTATATAGATTTTCTATAAATATATACTAGATTAGCTAGAGAAAAGCTACGCAGATCTATATAAGAGGCTAAATACTCGCTATAATTTCTAGAAGCTATATTACTAAAATACTACTAACTTCGCGTACTTCTAGGTTAATTTCTTTTATCTAGCATAGAAGCGCTAGCTCTCTATAGACTAATAGGTAGAGAAGCTTTATAAGAAGCTTCTAGTAAACCTACGTATATAGATAGGTGTCTACTAATATTAGTATACCTATAATTATAATTAATATATAGACCTTACTTAAGACTTTACTAGAGAGCTTACCTAAAAAGAAGCTTGCGTAACTAGAAAGGTTAAAAAACGTAACGTACTTACGTTAACGCTACGTTACACGCCTGCTACTCTACTAGTGTTACGGCACTAACCTGTCTACGCAGCTACGTAACCTTAGCTATCTTAGCGCCTTAGCGTAGTAGATATCTTCTCTACGCCTCTACGTCTTTATAGCTTAATATTATATAACTTATTATATACCTTAAATTCTTGTTTTTTATCTATACTATAATAGTTTATATAATTCTACTATTAGCTCTGCTACGTACTACGTAGCCTAGCTAAATTATAACTAAAAGAAACTCGCTCTATAATTCTAGAAACTAAGGTACTATAAGTAATACCTAGAAGAAGAACTAGGTAGAAACTCTAGCTATAAACCTCTCTAACTTTCTAATACTCTAGGCACTTACGCGGACTAGAGGCCTATAGTAAGACTCTACGTAGCTGCTAGTTATAATTAGCAAAGCTAATACTAACTAGAAAGCCTTAGTAATAAAGAACACTCTTAATAATATCTTTAGAAACTTTAAAAATAGCTTTAATTACTAGTTCTAGACTCTTTAAGCTAACTATAATACTATTACTACTAAATATTCTACTCTCTAAGTATAGCTATACGTAGTAGAGTAGCGTGCGTATATTATAGAAGCTATAGCTACTACTCTTTAAGCCTCTCTACCTACTAATTCTCGCAACCTCTACTAATAGAATTATAATAACCTGCTAAAATTTAATAGTAAGAGCGACCTAAGTACTAGGTAACAAAAATATAAGAATTAGAAGATAGAAGTCTATTTAGCCTTAGCTACGAATAGCGCCTTCTTTAATATAGACTTATTCTATCTTCTATACGTTATAAACCTTCTTACTAGTAATACTATAAAACGCTACTACTATAACCTTAATATAATTCTAGATAATCTAGATAACTAGAACGTATAGCTCTATACTATAGTCTTAGACCTATTTATAAATATAGACTAAGTCTATATTAGTACTAATAAGATACTAGAGGCTAATACTAAATTTAACAACCTAGTTATAGGTATACGTCTCTTTTCTAACTTCTTATCTAACTTTAAGAAATAGTCTACTCGCGCTAAAAAGATAGCTATAGAGAAGGTTACTACTCTTCGCTATAAAGTGTCTGTAAAGCTTAGTAGCATAGTTACTAACTAGATTAAGCTCTCTAGACTCGCTAACTTTAATAAATAGGTTAAGTTACTAAACACTATATAGAAACGCCTTAAAGAAGAGAAGTATATTAGTAGTATCTATAAGAAACGCTTAAGGTAGACGTATATAAACGTAAGTACGCCGCTTCTAGTAACTACGTAGGCTTAGTCTATCTTAGACCTAGATACTATATAGTTAGACGTTATACGCCTATTATAAGAAGAATATATATAGAAGAGTCTCTATTTCTATTATAGAAAACTAGAATATAACAAGACTAATTATAAGAAAAAGCGTAAGAATAATATAAAGTAGAGTAGCTAGCTCTAGTTATTCTCTTAATTATATATATAATAGCTATAGAATCTATAACTATTTAATAACTATAAATACTCTTATAGTAGATATAATACTAGGTCTAGCTAGAGTAGCTATAATAGCTAAGGTAGCCGTAGCTAAGACTAGAATACTAACTTATTCTTTAACTATTCTATAAGTAATAAGGGTAAGAGCTATATTAAAGGCGAGATCTCTTTAACTCTTACTAGCTTGTTCTCTAGTACTATAAGTACGCCTACTAAATTAATTTCTCTATTTATAAGTACTTCTAACTATAGTAGTATAAAAAATAACTAGCCTCTAACTATAGTTATAACTAGAGATCTAAAAAGAGTATATATAAATAATAACCTTACTAGATATAGATAGTTCTTAGTAAGAAGAGCTCTCTTTAGCTTAGATCTATAGATAGTAAATTACTACTTATTTACATATTACTCTACCTTGCGTATTTATCTATTACTACGCAAAGTCTTATTAATAGCAGCTATTTAGGCTGTAGCTTTATTAACTACTTCTTAGTTTAGTAATACAATATTCTGCTATATACTATACTATTCTCTAGGCTCTTACTACTCGCGAATAGATATATAAGTAATACGCTTATATACTACTATATTATATCTATATCTATTAGTAACTACTATAAGTATTATATACTCTATATTATAAAGCTAGCTACTAATATACTAATTATTCTTAGCCTTCTATAGTTATAGCAATATAATCTAGCTATTAATTAGACCTCTATATTTATAACTTTTACCTTCTAGTACTATATAGCGCACTATAGTTCTAATAGTAGACTAGTACCTATAGTACTATAATACTAAGCGCTTAGTAAGACCTTTACCGCCTACTCTATATAGCCTCTACCTTAAATTACACTTATACCTCTAGATTCTCTACTAGCTATAGAGAACTACGTCTCTACTCTAGATAAAAAACTACTCTTTCTACTAAGTCGTAAATAAACTAAGTAGTTACCGCTAATTATGTAAGATCTTCTTATAAAAACTAATAGCGCTTCTAGGTTAAACTATATTACGCTATTATACGAAGATACACCTAAAGATATATAGAAGAAGAATATAAATAGAGGAAACTAACTACTAGAAATTCTACCTAAGCTTACGCTAGGCCGTCTATACTATTATACCTATAATTCTAAAGTAGATAAAGGTAGAATACCTAAATACTATAGTATAATAATTAAGAACACGTACTCTACAAAGAAAATACTAGCCTAAAAAGTAGAAGATATTTAGCTCTCTATAGTATAGATTAGAAAAGAACTATAACTATAGCTTAGTATTCTAGTTCTAGAACTAATATATAGACTATATAAAGTACTTAAAATAGAAGATATTCGCCTCTCTAAGGCTATAAATTTCGTCTAATTCTGTAAGTAGCTAGCTATTTAGGCTATTTAGGTTATATAGAATAACCTAGATAAGATAGCCTAAGAAAGTAAGTAAGAGAAAGGTAATATACTTTCTAATCTTACTAAAGCTAAGTATTTTAATATTCTATTAGAATATATTAGTAACTAATTATATAATAAATTCTTTAGCTAATTCTATAATTTCTTAGATAATTACTAATAGGCTATTTACCTCTATAGCCTTAAGCAAATAGATATTAATAAATTTCTAGAAGATAAGAAGCTTCTTTCTAAGTTAGAACTTAGAATAAGGCTACTAGAATAGCTATAGAATAAGCTAGTAGAATTTCTTCTCTAGAAAGCTAACAAGCTGCTACTAATAAGAGCTTAGAACTATAAGATTAATATTATTCTAGAAAAGAAGCTACTATATTAGAAGAATAGGCTCTTCTCTACTAAAGAATTAAAAGTTGTTAGAAAATAGCTAGATAATAACCTAAATAAGAGCTTTATACGTAAATCTTATTTACGTTATACTATACTTCTACTTCTAGTAGTAAAACTAGACAGAGAGGTGCGTATCTATTAAGACTACTAAGGCCTTAATAACGTAACTATAAAGAACTAATACCTACTTCTACTAATTAGAGAAACGCTTAATACTCTATATAATACTAAGGTGTATACTAAGCTTAACATTATTACCGCGTTTAATAAGCTAAGAATTACAGAAGGCTATAAATAGAAAACAGCCTTTATTACCTAATTTAGACTCTTTAAATTACTAGTTATACTATTTAGCCTCTATAATACGCTAGCCTTATTCTAGAACTATATTAACTATATACTTTACAATCTTCTAAACTATACGTATACTACGTACCTTAATAATATTCTTATCTACTTCGCGAATAAAAAGAAACACTAATAATACGTTTAAGAGGTAGTCTAATAGCTTATTAACGTAGGCCTCTAAATTAATATTAAGAAGTGTAAATTTAAGGTTACTAAAACAAAATACCTTAGTCTTATTATCTCTCTAGAGAGAATCTATATAGATTTAGAGAAGATCTAAACTATTTATATATAAATAACACCTCTATACCTAAAAGACCTATAGAAGTTTCTTAGCTTCTCTAACTTTTATTAATATTTTATTTAAGACTTCTCTAAGATATATTAACTACTAAATAAGCTACTACGTAAAGATATACTATAGATCTAGATAGACAAGTATACGTAAGTCTTTAAGACTCTAAAGATATTATTTATAATAGCTCTAGTACTAGTAATATATAACTATATAAAGAAGATAATTCTTAAAATAAATGCCTCTAACTAGGTGTTAGAGAGCGTGCTCTTATAGTATAATAATACTAGCGTACTTTACTCTATTATATACTTCTTAAGTAAGTATAGCGCTACTAAGTATAACTATAAGATCTATAATAAAGAACTTCTTACTATTATAAAGTTCTTAGAGAAGTAGTACTCTAAGTTATAAGAGACTACTAAACTATTTAAGATTATTATAGATTATAAGAATCTTAAATACTTTACTATAATAAAGATACTTTTCTAGAGATAGATCTACTAGTCTAAATTTCTTTTATAATTTAACTTCTATATTATATATTATCTAGAGAGTAAAGTAGTTAGACTAGACGCGTTAAGTTATATACTAGGTAACTAATCTATAAAGAATAACCTTACTAATAACTATATTAAAAACTAGATATAGATAATACTACTACTAGAAAGATTTAATAAGAAGGTTTTTATAGAGCTTCTTTAAGATACTCTACTAAATATAGTAGTACTTATTCTACTAGCTATAAATAAACTAATTAATAACCTATTATAGACTATATATAAGATATTAGACTTAGTATAGAAAATAATTACTATGCTAGAGAACCTATTAGTAAAGCGCTAGCTAAAATATCTTTAAAGACTTCTTTAGGTCTCTATACTTAACTATAGAGTCTAATAAAACTATATTTAGTATAGAGATTATATATTTATACTACTAAATAATAAACTATATATATAAATCTTATACTATACCTATAATACTAGCTCTACTAGCTACTCTAGATAAGTTAAAACTATAGACTTTATCTACTATAACTACTAGTAGCTATAAATCTCTTATAATATTAAGACTTATATATAAGTCTACGCTATATATATAAGAATAAAGGTATCTAGACTTTTACTCTAGAGCTTCTTAAAACTACTACTAGTTCTATTCTAGATATAGTTTAATATATTAGTTAACTATATTACTCTACTATCTAAGTATAAGTTATATAGTTAAAAATATAAATATATTCTTATAGTAGTCTACTAACTTATAAAAATACGCTATCTTATTTCTATAATAAGAATTAACGTAGAAGAGCTAACTAATACGTTTATTTTACAAATCTATTCGCTCTATAGCTACTCTAACAACGTTATTTCTAATTATAGTATATAGTTTATCTTCTAGTTCTAGATATAGCTTTCTACTTGCTTAGAAGTTATACTTAAGTACTTATTCTTATTCTATCTAGAGATAGATAGATAAATAGAGCGAGTTAATAGCTCTATTAAAGTATATCTCTAAGCGTTTATAAACTTCTACTAAGATAATTAGGTCTAATAGCTACTACTTATAGAGTTTGTAATAAATAATATTATATCTAAGACTATAGAGGTATCTTTATTTTTTATAAACTATAGCTTCTATCTAAGATTAGAAGTTAAGCTAGCGTAACTAGTACTACTAAACCTATTAGCTATGTAAAAACGTAAGTTTTTTAGAGCTAATAATATAGCTATTTATTTTAGCTATATTCTATTCTAGCTAAAAGTACTAGCTATCTAGTCTATTACTTAGTATAAACGCTATATAAATAAGAGACGTAAGAACGTACTATAATTTATAATAGAAGACTTTATCTATATTAATATACGTAATATAAAGACGAATAGACCTATAAAAAAGAGAAATAATAAGCTTATAGAACTATATAAGGTACTAAAGATCTATAACTAATTATATATACTAGAACTTCTACTACGTATATAAATTTTTCTACTATTCTATAACTTGCTACTTCGTCTCTAGCACGCTTTCGTAGGCCTTCTAGGTTAATAGATAATTAATAAAGTAGAGTTATACTATCTCTATAGAAGAGTTCTTAAAAGAGAAAATAAAATAGAAAAACTTACTAAGAAGTAGAAGTTTAATATAATATTAGACTACTATAATAAGTAACTAGAACTATAGTACTTTATTAAGTAGAAGAACTATACTATAATATAGCAACTAGCGTTAGATCTAAAGAGTTAGAATAATACGTTGCTAAGGTTCTATACCTAGTACCTAGGTAAGCTAGACCTACTATAATAGGTAAAAAGGCTATAGACGCTAGTTAGTCTAAATTTTTTATTATTTTATAAGCTATTTAAGACGTATAGCTATTTAGAAGAGAAGTACTATTATAGCACTAACCTGTCTACGTAGCTATATAACCTTAGCTATCTTAGCGCCTTAGCGTAGTAGATATCTTCTCTACGCCTTCGCGTCTTTATAGCTTAATATTATATAACTTATTATATACCTCGAATTCTTATTTCTTATTCGCGCTATAATAACTAGGTATTCTACTAATCTCTAATAAAGCTCTAGTAATTAGAAAGCTAGTTACCTACTTCTAATACTAGTAACCTAGCTATATAAGCTATAATTATCTAAGCGCTCTTACTGCGTAGAAAGCTATTAAGAACGTTAATCTAGAGAAGAAGCCTATAGAGCCTATAGAGCTATAAATACCTAAGAGTAACACGTTAGAATATAAATCTAATAATTTAGAAAAAGCCTAGCTCTAGAAGAAGTCTTCTCTCTAGAGCTATTTACTAGAGTAATAAACCTGTGTAAAAAGCTATTTAGTAGTTCTACGTTTACTCTACTCTACTAAATATCTATAAATAGTCTTGTAATTAAGCTTAGAGGTTTAATTAATACTAGAGTAGGTAGCTACGTTCTAGTATACCTAAAGTATCTTTAGACTCTTAGAAAAAACCTCTACGTTAAGCTAGCGCGTATAGAACCTATCTCTCTTACTAGATATAATAGATAACCTAATGGCTAGATAGATAAATACTTTAAAGCTAATTTAGTACTAGAATACTACTAAATATATATCTACTTTATATATTATAATACTAGCTACTATAATATAATAATTAGTTATAAGCTACTTAAAAAAGTTAATATTTAGGTTAACTATAAGTAGCGCGCACTAATATAGCTAGATACTAATTAATTAATTAATTATAAACGTAACGCGTTTATTTTTATATAATTCTCTTAATCTACTACTAAAGCTTAAGTAGCTTACTAAGCTAATACTAATTACTATAACGCTCTAATATTAGTAGTAGAAAAGCTAAGAGTAATATAATAAGAGAAGAGAGAATTATAACACTAGAAGCTTTAAGAAAACCTACGTAAGATAGATAGGTAGCTTAAGAATCTTAACTCGCCTGCTAGGTTACTCTATAAGCTAAAAAAGCTACCTATTTTGTAGAAAATATACTTAAAGGCTAGACTTAACATTAATATAATTAGCGTAGCTACTTTTATAATTAACGCGCGTTAAAAAGATACTATAATTAGGCACCTTAGTGTCTATAAGGTTAATTAGCTTATTACTAATAGAAAGAAAACTCTAGTCGCTAATCTAGAGAAGAAACTCTACTAACTAGTTATTAAAAAGCTTCTCTTTCTAGAATATGCTAGCGTAACTATAGCCTATTTCTTAAGTAAGAATTCTAATACTTTACTACTATATAGAGAGAGTATAGATTATAATATTAAGCTTATAGTAGAAAATATCTTAATAAATAGTTCTCTTTATAGTATATTACTAGAGTACCTATAGTTAGTATAAGATTACCTAGAGAACTATCTTTATTATAGCTTTATTATTTATAGTAATACGTTATACGCGTTACTAGTTCTATTTACTAAAAAGCTAGGTAGAGAATAGAGGTTCTATATTAACTATTAAAAGCTTAACGCTATTATAAAAAAAGACGTCTATTCTATTTCTCTTATCTAGAAAACGCTTACATGCCTATTACGCGCTAAGGTCTTTACTAAGTTAGACGTAAGGTAAGCTTTCTACTAAATCTAGCTTAATAAGTTAGTAGAGAAT
>NW_022987250.1:3589-6955 GCF_010094035.1 Trematosphaeria pertusa | reverse complement strand
TTAAGAATCTTATACTATCTAATACTATACTAGCTTATTACTCTCTCTATTACTATATAAGAGTAGAAACAAACGTATTAGATAGTATAGTTACTAGAGTTCTTTTATAACTTTAAGAAGATAGTATCTAGAGACTAGTAGCTTTCTTTAGTAAGATAATAAATACTACTTAGATAAACTATAGTATTTATAATAAAGAAATACTAGTAGTTATTCTTAGTATATAGAAGTAGAGAAGCTAGCTAATTAGCTTATAAGATTTAGAGCCTTTTATAGTATTAACTAACTACTAAGCCTTAGAGTATTTTGCTACTAAGTAAGAACTTACTACTAGGTAGGTTTACTAGGTAAACAATATTACTAACTATAACTTTAAGCTTACCTATTAACTAGGTTTAGCTAATATAGTAGCGGACGCGTTATTACAAAAATAAGAAGAGCTTAAGACTTAAAAGAAGAAGAATCGCGCCGCCTATATAAGAGCTTTTCTAAGTAAGAAGTAAATTAGCCTCTTAGCTATTAAGCGATTATTAGGTAAGTTATTAGTTCTAGCTACCTAGAGATTAGCTAGTAGTGCGGCAAAAATTACTACTACTAATACGTTTATAGAGGTACTCTCTACTAAGAATCTATATACTATAATTAATTAGGTTATTATAGCTAACTAATTAGACAACTCTCTATAGCTAGCTTAAGAAAAAGCTACTATATTAGGCTTTGCTTAGAAAATAGAAGATGGCTTATTAACTTATTAGAATTAATTAATAGTCTCTACTATTAACTACCTATAAATATACCTAATACGCGTAGTATATACTACTTAGATAACTATCTACCTAGAATAAAGAAAAACTACCTAGTTACTATAAGATTAATATTACTAGCTAGGTATATAAGAAGACGTTAATACGTACGTAGTAGTATATAAGGCTTACTACTAGAGCTATACTCTATAGAATAAAACGCTAGGTCTTCTAAAGTCTCTATCTATTTCTAAGAGAGCTTAGTAGAACATCTCTATAGATTTTAAGAGCTTTCTCTCTAATAAGAAAGGATTTAACTACGTGTACGTTGTTATAGATTAGCTAAGTAAGTAGAGCTTCTCTTTACTCTACTATAAGAAAATTATAGCTTAATATATAGTAGAGCTATATTACTAATATATCTAGCGTATATATAGTTCTTCTAGGTCTATTATATTAAATTATAGTTTATAGTTTACTTCTATCTTTATAGATAAGCTCTATTAGCTTATAGAAATTAAATAGAAGCTCTCTACTATATACTACTCGTAAACTAATAGAAATATAGAGATTATTAATTAATATCTTAATTAGCGTCTACGTCTATTTGTTAACTACTACTAGAATAATTAGTTAGACCTTCTACTCTATATAGATTAGGTATAAGCTATATTACTATATAAAACTAGTAAACTAATAGTATATAAAATTAAATTTAAATATTAGCTAGTATACTACTAGAATTAGAAAAAGCGTATAATAAAAGCCTCTACTCTATATAAGTATCTCTTATACTAGAAAGCTTAGAATTTTACTAAGAAGTAATATAACGCCGTAAAAAAAGCTACTAAAATTATATAAGATAATATTATAAAAGCGTAAGCTAGATAGATACTCTAAGTAACTAAAAAATACTAAAAACCTAATTTTACTATAGGTAATCTTATCTATATTAAACCTTATAGCTTTTTAATAAATTAGTCTAGTATAAAGCTTAATTAATAGATATATAGCTTTTACCTAATTATTACTATAAAGAGTTACTTTTTCTAGCTCTAGCTATCTATATATATACGTATACATAACGTCTTCTACGCTAATTAGTTAAGAAAAGTCTTAGAGCTATTACTAGAGTAGATAGAGCCTAAGTAGCTACTTATTAAAGTTAATAGTAATCTAGAATAGCCTGTATCTAAAATTCTAAATAGCTATCTTTATTAAAATTACCTTTAATACTACGCTATATAAGTTACTTATAATTCTAACTCTATCTAGTATAATACTATAGGCTTTATTAACGCTTTCTATAAAGTAAAAGACTTTTATATAGTATATCTAGGTAAGCTAGAGCTACTATTATAATTAGGTACTTAGATTAAAGCGTATAAAAAAGAGAAGACTCTAGAGAAAATAGTAGAGAATTTAAAACCTATAAGAGTAGAAGACGTAAGAGTAACGTAAAGGTACTACTAAGTAATTTAGAACTCTACTAAGCTTATAGTATTGTTTAAGAAGAGAGCTAGTAAGAAAGCTACTCTACTAACGTAAAAATAAGTCTCTTTCTCTCTAGAGAGAAGGTAGTAGCTATAAAAGCGCTTCTAGTTTAAAACTAATATAAATATACTTACTATAAGCTAAAAGAGATAGTTAAAAGTATAACGTAGAAGTTTTAGAAGAAGAGAGACCTAGAAGACGTATTTTAGAGCTTAGAGACAAGCTCTCTCTATAAGAGAGAGTAATATAATAGTCTAGTTTAGAAATTTACCTTAGATTATATAATCTTAGGTTACGTAATCTTATTATATAATCTAGTCTAGTGTTTTAGCGCTTAGCACCTCTATATATAGAGCCTTTTAGAGTATTCTTCTACTTCTTACCTTTAGATAGCTAAATTTAACTTAATCTACTCTACTTATTACTCTTATTCTTATAGCTCTTAGAGACTATATTATCTATAATTAACTTACTTAGCTAGGTATTCTAGAGCGTACGTATAGTAGTAGAGACTATAAAGCTAGCTCTTATAGATACTAGAAGAGTAGGTTAGATTAGATTTAGCTATCTAAAAGTTAGAAGTAAAAGAATACTCTAAGAAACTCTATATATAGAGGTACTAAGTACTAAGATACTAGACTAGGTTATATAATAAGGTTACGTAATCTAAGATTATATAACTAAGGTAAATTTCTAAACTAGACTATTATATAGAGTACTTTACTATATAGAGTACTTTACTACTAAGTAAAAACTTACTATAAGATAGGTTTATTAGACTAATAATATTACTAACTATAACCTTAAGCTTATCTATTAACTAGGTTTAGCTAATATAGTAGCTAACGCGTTATTATAAAAATAGAAAGAATTTAAAACTTAAAAGAAAAAGAATTATACTACTTATATAGAAGCTTTTCTAAGTAAGAAATAAATTAGTCTCTTTGCTATTAAGTAAATTTTAGGTAAGCTAGCTACTCTAGCTACTAAGAGGCTAGTAAGTAGCGTTATAGAAATTATATCTACTAATATCTTTATAAAGGTACTTTCTATAGAGAATCTCTATACTATAATTAACTAGGTTATTACTACTAATTAATTAGATAGATTTCTATAGCTAGCTTAAGAG
>NW_022987250.1:0-2674 GCF_010094035.1 Trematosphaeria pertusa | reverse complement strand
AAATTTAATAGAAGGTGTATATAGTATAGTTCTATATATATTTTAAAGTTTATAGAAAAATATTAAGGTTTCGCTTAGTTATTTAAGAAAAACATTTTAATTTTTCTAGCTTAGCATTTTTAGAGCGTTTATTTATATAAGGCGTTTGTTTATAAAGTACGTTATATTAGTAAATTTAACTATAGTTTTAGCATCTAATTATAAGATTAGCTCTAGTATCTTTCTTAGATATCTAACTCTCTACTTACTTATATAGATATAAGCTTTATAGTATATACTATTCTAAATCTAAATTCTTTTTTTCTTTATAACTTTTTATATTACTTACTTCTATTACTAGCTTATCTTACTTACTTAATCTAAGACTATTACTTACTCTTCTATACGCTATATCTATAAAAACCGCTTCTAAATTTCTATAGAAATAGCCGAATACCTCTAATATCTTTATAAATAGTAATAAAACTTATTAGAATAGAGTTAACTATAATATTATTAGAGTTAACCTATTCTCTAATCTACTTTAGAACTAGTTCGAATTTAGCAAGTAGTATATATTCTAGGCTTATACTAATAGAGAGGTTTATTAAGTAAAAATACCTTTTTTAAGCTCTACTAATATAAGTATAGTATAAAGTAGATATTCTTAAAAAGACTTTAGATAGTAGATTTATTCTAGTAATTTAGAATAATAGTAAATACTTTTTAAGTTAGATTTTAAAGAAACTAGCTAAGAGTAGTAACCTTAATATATAGATAGATCTTTTACTATAGCTTTTTAGATTTATTACTAAATCTCTAAGTACTATTAGTTAGTTTAGCTATAAGATAGAGAAAATTATATACCTATACTAATTCTAAGGTATAGCTCTCTAGTTTACTAACTTAACTTTAATAACTAATAGGTAGTAGCGTACTTTAACGCTTAGTTAATTAATAAAAGAATAGAAAAGACTTATTCTTTAAATATATAAATATAGTTATAGAGAAATAAGCTTATATCTACTCTTAAATTTATTATTTAAGCGCTATAAAAGATAATATACCTACGCTTTCTCTTATAATTATATAGATTCTTTATCTAATATAACTAAGTTTTAGTAGTTCTATATAAAATTACAAGACTACGTTTAGCAAGAAATTATTTAAATCTATCTAATAAGAATAAGGTTACTTAGCCTTTACCTAACTTTCTTAGAATTAAGACTCTCTTATTAGGCTAATAGTGTAATAGACAAAGAATCTTCTCTACTCTAGTAGAGAAGAACTTTTTAATCTTCTTAATCTAGAATAGAAGACTATAGAGAAACTATCTAAAAGGTCTCTATAGAATTTTAAATAAGAACGCGACAGGTAACTAAAAAGAGCTTATTAGAGTTGTCTCTACGATTATAGAGGTTGTTAATAGAGAGAGTTAGCTCTTTAGTTAATTAGCTTAACTAGCATTTACTAAATAGCGTTAAATAAGTAAAAGCCGCTATTTAAGAGGTTAGAATATTATCTAGAAGAGTGCCGAGATTTCTAGTTAGTAATATAATTACTATCTCTTTTTCGAATCTCTTCTATTTTTCTATCTTCTAAATAGTAGTAATATAAAGTAAGTAACGCTATAAGATTAGCTAGTACCTTGCTTTTAAGATAGCTTTACTCTTAGCTAATACTCTATCTTCTTTAGTAGCGTAGAGCTCTTTTAACATAGAAAACCTTTCTATTACTATAGAGGCTTTATGTCTCGCCTTCGCGAAAAATATTAAACAAATTAAATAGACAAAAATTAATAAAGTAATCTAAAAGCTTTAAGATACTTATAAGCTATATTTAGAACTAGCTAATAAATTAACTACGGTATTAGAGAAGAAGACTATAGAGCTAGTTAAATTTTTCGAAAAGATATCTAAGTAAGCTATTAGATAGCTTCTAGTAGTTAAGTATACTTACTAGATTTTAGATATTTTAGTTACTAAACAATCTAGTAAGAATATACTATAAGCTAAGTTTTAATAAGCTTTTATAGAATAGAGCCTTGCTATAATATATATTATAAAAGATTAAAGAAAATAACTTAGAGTAATATTCTAATAATATACCTTTTATACTCTAAAGAGCTAGTATAGTTTAGTTAATAGTTTTATAAAAGAAATTTTCTTAGAGAGTAATCTATCTATAGCGCGTAGTAGTATTTTAGCTAGACTTAAATACTATACTATAGATAAGATATATCTAGACTATAGTATTCTTCTTAGCTTTATATATTATAATACTCTATATATAGACTTTAAGAATATTATAAATACTTTTAAATTAGATAACTTATCTAGAGTAAGAAAGATTAGTAAAATAAAATCTTCTTAAATAGCTAAAGTCTAGAAATACTATAATAGCTAGTACTTTCTAGTTATTATAAGAGAGAGTATAATCTATTAGTTCTTACTAGTACTCTCTATACGTAAGTTTACTAAATTCTATCTAAATTTCTACTAACCTATTTCTAGTAGCTATATTATTTAAGAATACTACTTTAGTTAGAATAGAAGCGCTACTATAGAAGAGATAAAGAATATTAAAGCTAGTAATAGTTACGTAATAGATAATATCTAATATAGTAGCTATAAGATTAACTCTAGCTATAATAGAGAACGCCTTAGAATTATAAGATAAAGACGTCTACGTTAAC
>NW_022987249.1:100695-101603 GCF_010094035.1 Trematosphaeria pertusa | reverse complement strand
TTAGGTTACGTAATCTTATTACGTAACCTAGCCTAGCGTCTTAGCGCTTAGCACCTCTATATATAGAGCCTCTTAGAGTCTTTTCTCTACTTCTTACCTTTAGATAGCTAAATTTAACTTAACCTACTCTACTAGTATCTCTTATTCTTATAGCTTATAGAGATAGTGCTATCTATAGCTAACTTACCTAGCTAGGTATTCTAGAACGCTTATAGTAGTAGAGACTGTAAACCTAGCCCTTATACTTACTATCTTCTCTAAGTTAGCTAAGATATACCTCTAGAGCTTAGTCTAATATATTTATTTTAATCTATATTAGTTTATTTTTATTAAACGTTTATAGTAGTAGTATAGTAGTAAATATTTATTTTAGCGTCTTAAACGCTTATTATTATAGGTCTTTCTACCTAAACTCTTAGTTCTTTTTAGTAACTTTTATAAGTAGAGTAGTAATCTATAAATACTTTTAAATAAACTTTTAGTAGTACTTTATAAATTCTAGAAAAAATTATACTTCTTTTACTATTTAGAGTATAGGCTAGTCTAGAATTACCTAGATCTTATTTATTTCTATCTAGATTCTCTTTTAAGTTAGGTAGAATTCTAAGTAGCTAGTCTTTATATAGTAGAACTCGCTTTTATTAGAAGCTATTAGAAGTCTATACTCTCTAAACTTCTATAGCGTTTTCTATACGTAGTTCTTATATTCTTCTAGTTCTCTCTTTAAATATATAAGTATATTATCTAGATAGACTATTATAAAGATAGCTATCTAGAATTTTATATATAGGCTATTCTAGATTACTATTAACTTTAATAGGTAGCTACTTAGACTCTACCTACTCTAGTAATAGCTCTAAGACTTTTTATAACTAATTAGCGTAAAAAACGTTATATATACGTATATA
>NW_022987249.1:95990-98365 GCF_010094035.1 Trematosphaeria pertusa | reverse complement strand
CTCTATTCTCTACCTAGCTTTTTAGTAAATAGAACTAGTAATACGTATAACGTATTACTATAGATAATAAAGCTATAATAAAGGTAGTTCTCTAGATAATTCTATACTAACTATAGGTACTCTAGTAATATACTATAAAGAGAACTATTTATTAAGGTATTTTCTACTATAAGCTTAATATAGTAATCTATACTCTCTCTATATAGTAGTAGAGTATTAGAATTCTTTTTTAAGAAATAGGCTATAGTTACGCTAGTATATTCTAGAGATAGAAGCTTTTTAGTAACTAGTTAGCGAAGTTTCTTCTCTAGATTAGTAACTAGAGTTTTCTTTCTATTAGTAACAAGCTAATTAACCTTATAGACACTAAGGTATCTAATTATAGTATCTTTTTAATACACGTTAATTATAAAGGCTACTACGCTAATTATATTAACGTTAAGCCTAGCTTTTAAGTATATTTTCTACAAAACAGGTAGCTTTTTTAGCTTGCGAGGTAACCTAGCAGGTAGGTTAAGATTCTTAAGCTACCTATCTATCTTAGATAGGTTTTCTTAAAGCTTCTAGTGTTATAATTCTCTCTTCTCTTATTATATTACTCTTAGCTTTTCTACTACTAATATTAGAGCGTTATAGTAATTAGTATTAGCTTAGTAAGCTACTTAAGCTTTAGTAGTAGATAAAGAGAATTATATAGAAATAAACGCGTTATATTTATAATTAATTAATTAATTAGTATCTAGCTATATTAGTACGTACTACTTATAGTTAACCTAAACGTTAACTTCTTTAAGTAGCTTATAACTAATTATTATATTATAGTAGCTAGTATTATAATATATAAAGTAGATACGTATTTAGTAGCTTTCTAGTACTAAATTAGCTTTAAAGTATTTATCTACCTAGCTATTAGGTTGTCTATTATATCTAGTAAGAGAAATAGGTTCTATACGCGCTAGCTTAACATAGAGGTTTTTTCTAAGAGTCTAAAGGTGCTTTAGATATACTAGAACGTAGCTACTCGCTCTAGTATTAATTAAACCTCTAAGCTTAACTATAAGACTATTTATAGATATTTAGTAAGGTAGAGTAAATATAGAACTACTAAATAGCTTTTTATATAGGTTTATTACTCTAGTAGATAGCTCTAGAGAGAAGACTTCTTCTAGAGCTAAGCTTTTTCTAAATTATTAGATTTATATTCTAATATATTATTCTTAGGTACTTATAGCTCTATAGACTTTATAGACTTCTTCTCTAGATTAACGTTCTTAATAGCTTTCTACGTAGTAGGCGCTCTAGAGTAATTATAGCTTAGGTAGCTAGATTAGTAGTATTAAAAATAGGTAACTAGCTTCTAGATTACTAGAGCTTTATTAAGTACTAGAAAACCTAGAAGAGCTAGAGGCGCGTATTATAGTATTAATATAATTACGTTATACTTTTTAGCCTTTCTAGTAGTAACGCGTACTTCTCTAGAGGTAAGCTCTTAAGTAAAATCTTAAGTAAGATCTATATAGTAATTATAGTTATTAACGTATTAATATTAGTATATACCTAACTACGTACGTATATTCTCTAGTAGCTTCTTATAAAACTTCTCTACCTATTAATCTACTAGAAGCTAACGCTTCTATATAAGGTAGAAGAAATTATTCTAGAAGTAGGCGAAGTTAGTAGCGCTTTAGTAATAAAGCTTTTAGAAATTATAGTAAGCGTTTAGCTTCTTATATAAGTCTCTATAGCTTCTCTCTAGCTAATTAAGAATATAATTATAGAAAACTACTATACTACTATTCTTAATAGTACGTAGTATTACTAATAGAGTCTAGTATATATCTTCTTTAGTTTACGTATAGATATAGGTAATAATAGTTTTTTTAGTATTCTCTAGCATATCTCTAGTATACTAATTCTAGTTTACTTAGAGTTTATTATATAAGCTATCTCTCTACTACTTAAAGGTAATACTTTTACTATCTAATAATAAGAGTAGATCTAGAAACTTAGTAGAGTATATTAGTTAGCTCTTTAGCGCTTATAACACTAGAGATATAGCTAGCTAGTATATAGAGAAGTAAAGACCTAAGATTAAATTCTCTAATAGTAACGCGCTTAAATTGCGTATAATTAGTGTTATAGAGAAACGCGTTACGCGTTAAACTAGCGTAGCTAGTAGTATCTAGTCTCTAGAGTAGGTTAATTACGCTTATAGTTACTAGATTTTAGCGTCTTTTTTAGCTAGAGTAGTAGCCTATATCTAATATCTTACGTATATATTATCTCTCTTAGTAAGAGCGTTAGTAGTAATCTAGTAATATATATAGATTTATTATTTATATACCTATTATATATATAATTAGCTAACTATTTTA
>NW_022987249.1:85454-94375 GCF_010094035.1 Trematosphaeria pertusa | reverse complement strand
TAACTAGTCTAGCTCTAGAAGTACGTCTATGTTTTCTAGTTCTATAATATTATAGAACTATTATTCTTATATTCTCTAGACGTCTAGCATCTATACCTTAGTCTCTAAGTAAATCTATTCTTAGCTAAAAGTAGGTAGCTAGTTATCTACTAGTTATACTTAGTAGAGTTATTATTTCTCTTAAAATAGTATATTCTATAGTTTTACTAAGCTAGTAGAAATATATATTTTTACTACTCTACTATCTATATAGGCTATAAACTTCTTACTTTCTAGTATAGCCTTTACGCGTAGCGTTCTAGGTTTTAGAGTAATAATCTTACCTATAGTCTAAATAGAGTCTTCTTAGGCTAGACCTCTACCTTAGAGGCCTACTAGTTTTTTAACTTTAAAGAGGTAGCTAGTATTAATCTCTATTTCTTTTTTACTATATATACTAGGCATCTTTCTAGTAAGTATATAGTCTAGTAGAGTTTTATATATTTATTCTTAGCCTTCTTTCTATAGTACGAGCACTTCTATCTTAGAAAATACTATCTATAGTTAAGCGTATAGTAATTAGAGTACTAGACTATCTATTCTATAGTTTAGTACTATTCTTAATAGTACTAGCATTCTATAGCGTACTAATTCTATAGTTTAGCGTAGTATTCTTTACTATAAGTTTATTTAATTAGTTTAGGTATTACTATTTAGCTAGCGTTCTTTTTAGAGCGTAGATTTATATACGTAGCTACTTAAATTTCTTCTTTATCTAGTCTCTAGGTACTAATAGCTATCTTAACTACTACTTTACTTTTCTTTCTATAGACTACTAGAGGGTAAGCTTAGTAGATATAGTTATAGTCTAAGTAGTCGCCTTCGCATAGCTAGTATAGCTTCTACTATAGGCGTACTTTAATTTTCTAATTATATATAAATAGTCTAGAGAGTTTCTTTTCTTATAATAGTTTAGTTAGATATACCTTATAGAAGAGATTCTAATACTTACCTCTTTCTACGCATCTTAGTTACTATTACTTAGCTTTCTAGACTCTTAGATAGTTTATAGAGAATTCTTAGTATATTTTCTAGATATATAAATATACTTCTTTATCTATAAGATATTCTACTAATTAGGCTACTTTCTTAAGAGTATCTAACGCTTTCTAGAATTCTTTATTAGTAAATAAGATATTCTAGTATATGTGTTAATAGCTCTATATATTATAGAATTCTACGTATATCTAGTACTATTATACGTTAATATATTATTAGATAGTATCTAGAGTAATATATTCTATATACGTAAGGTACTCTAGTATAATAGCTCTAATCTTAGTTAGATACTATTCTAAGTTCACCTTATTTCTCTAGTATATTATATAGCTATTATTATAGTATACTATTTATATAAGACTATTATAGTCTACCTAGATTATTTTAACTATCTTTTTTTCTTTTAGGTATTTTTATGTAAAGTATTCTTTCTTACTATAGATAAGGTATAGTCTCTTCTTAAAGTACTATACCTTTTCTTTAGTTTTATAAGTCTATTTTCTCTTCTATAGAGTCTTAACCTAGTCTAGGTCTATAGAGTTCTCTTAGAATAGAGTCTATAGTTATCTAGTTCTAACTATTAGTAGTATAGAGTAATCTCTACTCTATTAATATTCTAAATTTTATTTATACTATTAGTTATTAATTTTTACTACTATTTCTATTATATTACTTAGGTTTTCTAGTTACTTAGCGTGCGTAATATTATCTTTAACTAACTCTTTTAATTCTTTATAGAAGAGTTCTACTAGTATAAGATTATTCTAGTCTAGGTAAGTACTTAGCTATCTAAACGTAGCCGTATACTAGAATGCTAATCTAGTCTATTATAGCTAGAATAGTTTTTCTTAGGCTATCTTATATGTATTAACTTTTCTAAACGTTTCTCTAAGGTACTTTGTAAACCTAGTCTAGCTTTTAAAGATCTTATCTATAGACTATCGTATTCTCTTTATATTACTCTTATTTTCTAGCTAGTCTAATATATAGAGTTTAGCCTATATAAGAGCTTTCTCTTCTATATTTATTATAGCTTCTAGAATCTTATTCTTATTCTATAGAAATACTATAGCGTTATATTATAGGTAAAGCTCTATAGCTACTAGAAACGCGTTAAGGTTTTCTCTCTTACTATTAAAGCGTTAGAGTAGAGTAATCTTAGTCTAGGCCTAGCGCTTTACTATAGCTAGCTCTTCTACTTACTAAACGCCTATTTTCTAGAGCGCTATAACAATCTATTAGAGTTCTATAATCTATTCTTCTATAGTTAGCTTCTAGACTTAGGTCTTTCTAGATTAGGTTCTAACTATTAATATAATAGTTTTACTCTTTAATGTTAGGTAGTTATTTTATTATAAGCTTTTCTCTTAACTAAGACTAAGGCTTACTTTTATAAGAGAAGGTAAGAGGTGTACTTTAGACTAGAATCTTTAGTAATAAAGAGGTAGAGGTAATAATACTATAAATCGCAAGTTATAGTAGTAATTTAATAAATAAAGTAATAACTATAAGAAGCTATAAGAAGTAAGCTTCTTCTAGTTATATATATATGCTATCTTAGCTAGATTAGATACTAAGACCTAGCTCTTATAGATTAGTTCTAATCTATCTAGCTTTATTTAATCTATCTAATCTATATTACGTAATTCTAATTATTCTCGTAACTCTATACGTAACCTTCTATCTTATAACTCTAGGCTTAGCCTACTATTTTCTCTATTCTAGCTAGTTAACTCTATTTCTAATTCTATAATTATAACACTTAGCTTTACTAAAGGCGTACTATACTCTCTATTTTAGTAGCTTAGTAAGTAGGTAGATAATTCTACTATAATCTCTTAGAAAGGCTTAATAGAAATTATAGAAGCCTAGAAATAATTAAAGACTCTTAAGAGTTCTTAGTATAGGCTAGTTCTAAATAGTAGTAATCTTCTTAGAGTTTTTCTAGATTCTATTAGTACTTATAATTAGTTCTAGAAACTTAGTACTTTTAATAGTAAATTCTAACTTCTTAATATCTACTTATAATCTAGCTTTATATAGTTAATTAAGTACCTTAATAATATAAGTCTTATACTCTAGAGAATCTTCTAAGTAAATAAAAATATTATTAATATATACTATATAGAAATTATCTAGTAATCTATATAATACCTTATTAATATATTACTAAAAGATAGTAGAGCTATTATAAAGGCTAAAGAGTAGAACGTAATACTTATAGTTACTATATTATATATAGAAAGAAGTTAGATTCTCTACTAACTTATTAAGCTAGATCTTATAGAAAGTCTACTAAACGTCTAACTTTATAAAGATCTTTACGCGTAATAGATAGGTAAGTATTTTCTAGATAGAAGAAATAGAATAGACGTCTTTTTTTATAATAGCGTTAAGCTTTTAGTAGTTAACGTAGAACTTTTATTCTCTCTCTAGCTTTTTAGTAAATAGAACTAGTAACGCGTATAACATATTACTATAAGTAATAAAGCTATAGTAAAGGTAGTTTTCTAGATAGTTATATATAAGCTATAGGTATTTAAGTAATATACTATAGAGAAAGCTATTAGTTAGCGTATTTTCTACTATAAGCTTAATATTATAATCTATGTCTTCTTAATATAGTAGTAGTAAATTAGAA
The DNA here is from genome assembly GCF_010094035.1 of Trematosphaeria pertusa. Classification (NCBI taxonomy): domain Eukaryota; kingdom Fungi; phylum Ascomycota; class Dothideomycetes; order Pleosporales; family Trematosphaeriaceae; genus Trematosphaeria; species Trematosphaeria pertusa. The sequence goes on along the minus strand of NW_022987249.1, from coordinate 90,696 downwards.
TTCTTTTTAGAGAAATAAGCTAAAGTTACGCTAGCGTATTCTAGAGATAGAAGCTTTTAAGTAATTAACTAGTAGAGCTTCTTCTTAGAATTAGTAGTAGAGGTTTTCTTCTTATTAGTAATAAGCTAATCTACCTTATAGATACTAAAATACCTAATTATAATATCTTTTCTACACGTATTAATTATAAAAGTAGTAGCGCTAACTATATTAATATTAAGTCTAGTCTATAGGTATATTTCTTATAAAATAGGTAGCTTTTTTAGCTTATAGAGTAACCTAGTAGGTAAGTTAAGATTCTTAAGCTACCTATTTATCTTATATAGGTTTTCTTAAAGCTTCTAGTATTATAACTTTTTCTTCTCTTATTATATTACCTTTAGCTTTTCTACTACTAATATTAAGGCGTTATTATAGTTAGTATTAGCTTAGTAAGCTACTTAAACTTTAGTAGTAGATTAAGAGAATTATAGAGAGATAAATATATTATATTTATAATTAATTAATTAATTAGTATCTAGCTATATTAGTACGCGCTACTTATAGTTAATCTAAATGTTAGCCTTTTTAAGTAGCTTATAACTAATTATTACGTTATAGTAGCTAGTATTATAATATATAAAGTAGATATATATTTAGTAGCTTTCTAGTACTAAATTAGCTTTAAAGTATTTATCTATCTAGCTATTAGGTTATTTATTATAACTAGTAAGAGGGATAGGTTTTATACGTAATAGCTTAACGTAAAGGTTTTTCTAGAGAGTTTAAAGGTACTTTAGATATACTAGAATATAACTACCTACTCTAGTATTAAATTAAGCCTCTAAGCTTAATAGTAAAACTATTTATAGATATTTAGTAGAGTAGAGTAAACATAGAACTACTAAATAGCTTTTTACGTAAGTTTATTACTCTAGTAGAGAGCTCTAGAGAGAAGACTTCTTCTAGAGCTAGGCTTTTTCTAAATTATTAGATTTATATTCTAATATATTATTCTTAGGTACTTATAGCTCTATAGACTCTATAGACTTCTTCTCTAAATTAACGTTCTTAATAGCTTTCTACGTAGTAGAAGCGCTTAGATAATTATAACTTATATAGCTAGGTTACTAGTATTAGAAGTAGATAACTAGCTTCTTAATTACTAGAGCTTTATTAGAGGTTAGTAGAATATCTAGAAGAGTAGTAGACGTATAATAGTATTAATATAAGTATATTATATTTTTTTAATTTTTCTAGATACGTAAGCTTTTTCTTAGATAAGCTCTCTAGTATAGTCTTAAGTAAGATCTATATATTAATTATAATTCTAGATATACTAATATTAGTAGATATTTATCTATATATATAGGTTTACTAAAAGCTTCTTATATAGCTTCTCTATCTATTAGTCTATTAGAAGCTAGCGCTTCTACGCTAGGTAGAAGAAATTAACCTAGTATAAGAGCTAGGTTTGCAGTCTCTACTACTATAAGCGTCTCTAAACATCTAGCTAGGTAAGTTAGCTATAGGTAGTACTATCTCTATAAGCTATAAGAATAAGAGGTGCTAGTAGAGTAGGTTAGGTTAAATTTAGCTATCTAAAGGTAAGAAGTTAAGAAAAGGCTCTAAGAGGCTCTATATATAGAGGTACTAAGCGCTAAGACGCTAGGTTAGGTTACGTAATAAGATTACGTAACCTAAGGTAAATCTCTAAACTAGACTATTATATTACCCCCTCTTATAGAGAGAGCTTGTCTCTAAGCTCTAAAATACGCCTTCTAGATTTCTCTTCTTCTAAAACTTCTATATTATACTCTTAACCGTCTCTTTTAGCTTATAGTAAGTATATTTATATTAGTTTTAAACTAAAAGCGCTTTTATAGCTACTACCTTCTTTCTAGAGAGAAAGAGGCTTATTTCTATGTTAGTAGAGTAGCTTTCTTACTAGCTCTCTTCTTAAACTATGCTATAAGCTTAGTAGAGTCTTAAATTACTTAGTAGCGCCTTTACGTTACTCTTACGTCTTCTACTCTTATAGGTTTTAAATTCTCTACTATCTTTTCTAGAGTCTTCTCTTTTTTATACGCTTTAATCTAAGTATCTAATTATAATAGCGGCTCTAGCTTATCTAGGTATACTACGTAAAAGTTTCTTACCTTATAGAGAGCGTTAATAAAGCCTATAGCATTATACTAGGTAGAGTTAGAATTATAAGTAACCTATATAGCATAGTATTAAAGGCGATTTTAATAAAGATAGCTATCTAGAATTTTATATACAGGCTATTCTAGATTACTATCTACTTTAATAGGTAGCTACTTAGACTCTACCTACTCTAGTAACAGCTCTAAGGCTTTTTATAACTAATTAGTATAAAAGACGTTATATATACGTATATATATAGATAGCTAGAGCTAGAAGAAGTAACTCTTTATAGTAATAATTAGGTAAGAGCTATATATCTATTAATTAAGCTTTATACTAGACTAATTTATTAAAAAGCTACAAGGTTTAATATAGATAAGGTTGCCTACCGCGAAATTAGATTCTTAGTACTTTTTATTTACTTAGAGCGTCTACCTAGCTTGCGCTTTTATAATATTACTTTACGTAATTTTAGTAGCTTTTTCTATAGCGTTATATTACTTCTTAGTAAAATTCTAAGCTTTCTAGCGTAAGAAATACTTATGTAGAGTAGGGGCTTTTATTATATGCTTTTTCTAATTCTAGTAGTATACTAGCTAATATCTAAATTTAATTTTATATACTATTAGTTCTATAGTTTTATATAGTAACGTAGCTTATACCTAATCTATATAGAGTAGAAGGTCTAACTAATTATTCTAGTAGTAGTTAACAAATAGACGTAGACGCTAATTAAGATATTAATTAATAATCTCTATATTTCTATTAGTTTATAGGTAGTACGCGGTAGAGAGCTTCTACTTAATTTCTATAAGCTAGTAGAGCTTATCTATAAAGATAAAGGTAAACTATAGACTATAATCTAATATAATAGACCTAGAAGAACTATATATACGCTAGATATATTAGTAATATAGCTCTACTATACGTTAAGCTATAATTTTCTTATAGTAGAGTAGAGAGAAGCTTTACTTACTTAGCTAATCTATAACAATGTACACGTAGTTAAATTCTTTCTTATTAGAGAGAAAGCTCTTAAAATTTATAGAGACGTTCTACTAAGCTCTCTTAGGTATAGGTAGAGGCTTTAGAAGACCTAGTGTCTTATTTTATAGAGTATAGCTCTAGTAGTAAGTCTTATATACTACTATATACGTATTAACGTCTTCTTATATACCTAGCTAGTAATATTAATCTTATAGTAACTAGGTAGTTTTTCTTTATTCTAGGTAGATAGTTATCTAAGTAGTATATATAGTACGTATTAGGTATATTTATAGGTAGTTAATAGTAAAGACTATTAATTAATTCTAATAGGTTAATAAGCCGTCTTCTATTTTCTAGGCAGAGCCTAATATAGTAGCTTTTTCTTAAGCTAGCTATAGAGAGTTGTCTAATTAGTTAGCTATAATAACCTAATTAATTATAGTATATAGATTCTTAGTAGAGAGTACCTTTATAAACGTATTAGTAGTGGTGATTTTTATTGTACTGCTAGCTAATCTCTAGGTAGCTAGAACTAATAACTTACTTAATAATTACTTTATAGCTAAGAGGCTAATTTACTTCTTACTTAGAAAAGCTCTTATATAGGTAGTATAATTCTTCTTCTTTTAGGTTTTAAGCTCTTCTTACTTTTATAATAACGCGTCCGCTGCTATATTAGCTAAATCTAGTTAATAGGTAAGCTTAAGGTTATAGTTAGTAATATTATTTACCTAGTAGACCTATCTAGTAGTAAGTTTCTACTTAGTAGTAAAATACTCTAAGGCTTAGTAGTTAGTTAATACTATAAAAGGCTCTAGATCTTATAAGCTAATTAACTAGCTTCTCTACTTCTATATACTAAGAATAACTACTAGTATCTCTTTATTATAAATACTATAGTTTATCTAGATAGTATTTATTATCTTACTAAAGAAAGCTACTAGTCTCTAGATACTATCTTCTTAAAGCTATAAAAGAACTCTAGTAACTATACTATCTAATACGTCTATTTCTACTCTTATATAGTAATAGAGAGAGTAATAAGCTAGTATAGTATTAGATAGTATAAGATTCTTAACCTACTAAAAGACTGTAAGCTTAATTTCTCTAAAGGTATACTATACTCTCTATTTTAGTAGCTTAGTAAGAGAGCGAATAATCTAGCCGTAATTCTTTAAGAAGGCTTAGTAGAAATTGTAGAAACCTAGAAATAATTAAAGACTCTTAAGAGTTCTTGGTATAGGCTAATTCTAGATAGTAGTAACCTTTTTAGAGTTCTTCTAAATTCTATTAGTACTTATAATTAATTCTAGAAACTTAGTACTTTTAATAGTAAATTTAGATTTCTTAATATCTACTTATAACCTAGCTTTATATAGTTAATTAAGTATCTAGATTATATAGGCTTTATACTTAAGTAGATTCTTTAAGTAAATAAGAATATTATTAATATATACTATATAGAAATTATCTAGTAAGCTTTATAACACCTTATTAATATATTACTAAAAGGTAGTAAAGCTATTATAGAGGCTAAAGAGTAGAACTTAATACTTATAGTTACTATACTACGTATAAAAAGATATTAAATTCTCTACTAACTTATTAAGCTAGATCTAGTAGAAAGCTTACCTTACGTCTAACTTAGTAAAGACCTTAGCGCGTAATAGGCGTGTAAGCGTTTTCTAGATAAGAGAGATAGAATAGACGTCTTTTTTTATAATAGCGTTAAGCTTTTAATAGTCTACGTAGAACCTTTATTCTCTACCTAGCTTTTTAGTAAATAGAACTAGTAACGCGTACAACGCGTTACTATAAATAATAAAGCCGTAATAAAGATAGTTCTCTAGGTAATTCTATACTAACTATAGGTACTCTAGTAATATACTATAAAGAAGACTATTTATTAAGGTATTTTCTACTATAAGCTTAATATTATAATCTATACTCTCTCTATATAGTAGTAGAGTATTAGAATTCTTTTTTAAGAAATAAGCTATAGTTACGCTAGTATATTCTAGAGATAGAAGCTTTTTAGTAACTAGTTAGTAGAGTTTCTTCTCTAAATTAGTAACTAGAGTTTTCTTTCTATTAGTAATAAGCTAATTAACCTTATAGATACTAAGAT
>NW_022987249.1:81679-84639 GCF_010094035.1 Trematosphaeria pertusa | reverse complement strand
CTTCTAGATTACTAGAGCTTTATTAGGTACTAGAAAATCTAGAAGAGCTAGAGGCGCGCGTTATAGTATTAACGTAATTACGTTATACTTTTTAGCCTTTCTAGTAGTAATATATACTTCTCTAGAGGTAAGCTCTTAAGTAAGATTTTAAGTAAGGTCTATATAGTAATTATAGTTATTAATATATTAACGTTAGTATATTTCTAACTACGTACGTATATTCTCTAGTAGCTTCTTATAAAACTTCTCTACCTATTAATCTACTAGAAGCTAGCGCTTCTATATAAGGTAGAAGAAATTATTCTAGAAGTAGGTAAAGTCTATAGCGCTTTAGTAATAAAGCTTTTAGAAATTATAGTAAGCGTTTAGCTCTTTATATAAGTCTTTATAGCTTCTTTCTAGCTAATTAAGAATATAATTATAGAAAACTACTACGCTACTATTCTTAATAGTACGTAGTATTACTAATAGAGTCTAGTACGCGTCTTCTTTAGTTTACGTATAGATATAGGTAATAATAGTTTTCTTAGTATTCTTTAGCGTATCTCTAGTATACTAATTCTAGTTTACTTAAAGTTTATTATATAAGCTATCTCTCTACTACTTAAAGATAATACTCTTACTATCTAATAATAAGAGTAAATTTAGAAACTTAGTAGAGTACGTTAGTTAGCTCTCTTACGCTTATAACGCTAGAGGTGTAGCTAGCTAGTATATAAAGAGATAAGAATCTAAGATTAAATTCTTTAGTAGTAACGCGCTTAAATTATATATAATTAGTATTATAGAGAAACGCGTCGCGCGTTAAACTAGTAAAGTAGATAGTATCTAGTCTCTAGAGTAGGTTAATTATACTTATAGTTACTAGATTTTAGCGTCTTTTTTAGCTAGAGTAGTAGTCTATTTTTGATTTTTTGTGTATATGTTATTTTTCTTAGTAAGAGTGTTAGTGGTAATCTAGTAATATATATAGATTTATTATTTATATACCTATTATATATATAATTAGCTAACTATTTTATTAATAATTTTAGCTAGCGTTTCTAGAAAGAGCTCTTAAAGCTCTTTAGTAGAGGTAGAGAGTATATATAAATCTAAGGCTAATAATAGCTCTAGTATTACTAAGCTCTAGTAGAGCCTTATAAGCTTCTAGTTAAAGTTATTATTCTAATTCTTGTTAGTTATTGTGTTGTGTTGCTAAATAGAGTTTTTATAATAGAAATATTAATTAGTATATTCTACTAGTAGGTTTACTACTCTAGATTTAAAGACTATTAGAGTAAAGAGGTATTATAGAGCTAAGGTTCTACCTCTAGATTAGCTTTGTAAGAGTTCTCTTATAGTATTTAGATTTGTTTAGCTTTTTAATTAAGAAAGAAGTAAAGAGGGGTATCTAGCTACTAGTAGAGTAGTAGGTTGTTAGTTCTATTAGTAGAGTAAAGAGATTATTAGTTCTACTAGTAGTATAGAGAATTGTTAGCTTTTAAAATAAGAAAGGTATTAGCTACTAGCAGAGTAGCTAGTAGTTAGCTCTATAGGTAGTATAGAGAATTGTTAGTTTTTCGTAATTTGTAAAAGGGGGGGAAGGTTTTCGTACGTAGAAGTTCTATAGAAGTTCTCTTATATATAGAGCTCTTAATAGCTCTCTTTAGCTTAGTACTAGTATCTTTCTACTACTAACTAGATACGCTAGTAGTCTTATACAGCTCTAAGAGGTAAGTAATTAATTAGTAACGTTAATAGATTCTTAGAGTAAGTAACTAGGCTCTTATAGCTCTAATTCTTAATATAGCTATTAGTAAACGCTTCTTAATAAAGCTACTTAGTTTAGCTAGATATTATGCCGCCGTCTTTAGCTAAAGAGGTATTAATCTTTAGATAATATAAGAGCTAGGTCTACGGTCTCTACTACTATAAGCGTTTCTAAACACCTAGCTAAGTAAGTTAGCTATAGGTAGCACTATCTCTACAAGCTATAAGAATAAGAGGTGCTAGTAGAGTAGATTAGGTTAAATTTAGCTATCTAAAGGTAAGAAGTTAAGAAAAGACTTTAAGAAGCTCTATATATAGAGGTACTAAGCGCTAAGGCGCTAGATTAGATTACGTAATAAAATTACGTAACTTAAGGTTATATAACTTAAGGTAAATCTCTAAACTAGACTATTATACCTAGAAGTATATAAAGTTAGTAGTAGTTTAGTAATATAGATTCTAGAAATTATAGTAAGTATTTAGTTTTTTATAAAAATTTATATAGCTTTTTTCTAGCTAATTAAGTATATATTTATAGAAAATCTATATACTACTATTTCTTAAAGTAACGTACTTTACTAGTAAACGCTCTATACTACTAAACACTCTAAAAATACTAAGCTCTTACTAAATACTACTATCTTATTTAGATTACTCTAACTCTAAGCTACTTAAGATAAATCTAGATAAGCTATCTAACTTAGCTATATTATCTTTAACTACCTAGCACGTTTACGTATTATACTCTAGCTTACTATAGCGTCTATAGCGTTACTAAGCTAGCTAGCTATTGCGTGCTACTACCTCTTCGCGCTACTTCTTACTCTTATTCTAATCTATAGCCTCTCTTTAAGTAACTAGCTATAAGCTAGCTTTAATTATAAGAGTATTCTCTTTCTAAATTTACTTTCTTTTATGTGAATTATGCTTCTTTTTTTATATGTTAGCTACTTAAAGCTAGGTGACTTTAGACTCTATAAGTACTAGCTAATACGCTATTAGCTTATTACCTTTCTTAAGCTAATTAAGTAACTTAATAATATAAGTTAGTAATAAATTAAGATACTATATAATTTTTCTCTAAATTAGAGTTAATTATAACTTTAATTTAGTAGAATTACTAGGTATTTTATACTTCTAGATAGTAGTATTATTAGTAGAGAGTATTAGCGTATATAATTAAACTTTAAGCTTTAATACTACTAAAT
>NW_022987249.1:77223-80054 GCF_010094035.1 Trematosphaeria pertusa | reverse complement strand
AAGCTTTAGCGTAGCTATATTAGCTTCTATTTAAAGTTAATATTCTAATTCTTATTAGTTATTATATTATATTATTAAATAAGTAATTTATAATAATAATATTAGTTTAAGTAACTAGCTAGTAGATTTTCTATCTAGAATTTAAAAATTATAAGAGTAAAAGAGTACTATAAAACTAGAGTCTTACTTCTAGAGTTACTTTATAAGAGTTTATCTATAGTATTTAAGTAGTTTAACTTAGGTATAGCTTTTTATTTAAGAAGTAAGAATATATACTACTAGCGTAGTAGCTAATTATTAGCTCTACTAGTAGAGTAGAGAATTATTAATTTTTAAAATAGAGAAGAGTTTCTATATATAGAAGTTTTATAGAAGTTCTTCTATACGTAAAGCTTTTATAGCTCTCTTTAGCTTACTACTAGTAGTATCTTTTCTACTATCTACTAGATCTACTAGTAGTCTTATATAGTACTAGAGGTAAGTAATTAATTAATATATTAATAAATTCTTAGAGTAAGTAACTAGACTCTTATAGCTTTAATTCTTAGTATAGCTATTAGTAAATACTTTTTATAAGGCTACTTAGTTTAGCCTAATATTATACTACTATTTCTAGCTAAAGAAATATTAACCTTTAGATAATATAAGAGCTAGCTTTATAGTTTCTACTACTATAAGTATTTCTAAATATCTAGCTAGATAAGTTAGCTATAGATAGTACTATCTTTATAAGCTATAAGAATAAGAGGTACTAGTAGAGTAGATTAGATTAAATTTAGCTATCTAAAGGTAAAAAGTAAAAGAATACTCTAAGAGACTTTATATATAAAGGTACTAAGTGCTAAAATACTAGACTAGATTACGTAATAAGGTTATATAACTTAAGATTATATAACTAAGATAAATTTCTAAACTAGACTATTATAGCTAGTTATTTAAAAAGAGACTATAGATTAGAATAAGAGTAAAAAGTAACGTAAAGAGATAGTAGTATATAATAGCTAGCTAGCTTAGTAATACTATAGACGCTATAGTAAGCTAGAGTATAATATATAAATATACTAGATAGTTAAAGATAATATAGATAAGTTAGATAGCTTATCTAGATTTATCTTAAGTAGCTTAGAGTTAGAGTAATCTAAATAAGATAGTAGTATTTAGTAGAGACTTAGTATTTTTAGAGTATTTATATTATAGTACTAATATAAATTTAGATCTAGACGCTACTTATATAAGTTTATAACTAGCACCTTAGTATCTATATAAGATATCTTCTATAGCTTACTAAGTCTTCTACTTCTTATAGTATAATATAGTTAATTACCTTTATATTTACTTTATAATAGTTTATACTATTTTTCTATAAGACTTTACTATTTTATAATAGTATTTCTAGTATAGAAAGCTATAATTTTATTCTTTTTATAGTACTATTAGAATTTAATAGAGCTATAGCTTTTATAACTATCTAAAATTAGTAGATAATATACGTCTATAATATAACTTTTAGTATACGTGTTAAAGTACTTTAACTATATAATACTAACTTTATTTATTATCTAGCTACTTTTAGAAATAGCTATAACCTAGTTATATAGTAGCTAGCTATCTTTATACTATACTAAGAGGTAGTTCTTACTTATAATAATAAGAAATAGTAGAATCTATATAATATCTACTACTCTTACTATTATAATTACTAAAATCTACTTATAATTATTTAGTTAAAAGCTCTTTAGTTATAATTATCTCTTAGAGCTAGTAACTACTATTTAAGGTAATATTATTTCTATTATAAAGCTAGATTTATTAAAATTATATATATCTTTACTAGTAATACTATACTTTACCTTTATATTATCTACTAGATTAAACTATATCTAAATAATTATAGAATCTTTTTACTTTACTTTCGAATAGTTATACCTATAATTAAGCTATATTTTAAGCTCTAGATAGTGCGTAATAAAGTAGTTTAGCTAGTTCTTATCTATAATCTTTTTCTTCTACTTAGTAAGTAGATAATTAGCTATATCTTAAATAGTAGTAAGCTAGAGAGTAAATTCTTACGCATCTAGATTAAGTATATAGTTAATTATTATCTACTTTTTATTTATAGTAAGCTTTATTAAATTAGATATTTTTTTATATTTTTAAGTTACTCTATTATATTAATAGTAAACTTTCTTCTATAGTACGTTATAGAGAGCTATAGCGCGTTATAAGCTTAGCTCTAAGTTTTACTAAATAGTCTAAAGCGTAAGCTATATCTAGAATTTATCTAAAGTTAATTAGGCGTTTATAGAAAGCTTTATAATTAAGATAGTAGTATTTAGTAAAAGCTTAGTATTTTTAGAGTATTTAGTAGTATAAGACGTTTACTAGTAAAGTATATTATAGCTTTTTATATATTAATTATAAATAATATTATTAGAATAAAATTTAAAGATACTATCTTAGTTTTATTTAATCTAGATTTAGTAGTATTTATAATAGTCTAGTTTAGAAATTTATCTTAGATTACGTAATCTTATTATATAATCTAGCCTAGCGTTTTAGCGCTTAGTACCTCTATATATAAAGCCTTTTAGAGTATTCTTCTACTTCTTATCTTTAGATAGCTAAATTTAACCTAATCTACTCTACTAGTACTTTTTATTCTTATAGCTTATAGAGATAGTATTATCTATAGCTAACTTATCTAGCTAGGTATTTAGAGATACTTATAGTAGTAGAGACTATAAAGCTAGCTCTTATATTATCTAAAGGTTAATACCTCTTTAGCTAGAGATAGTAATATAATATTAGGCTAAATTAAGTAGCTTTATAAG
>NW_022987249.1:71757-76688 GCF_010094035.1 Trematosphaeria pertusa | reverse complement strand
GTATTAGAATTTATAGTAGAAAAAAGCTACTATTTTAGTAAAGATTTAATAGCTATAAGCGTAACTATAATTCTACTCTAGAAGCTAAATACTATCTACTCTATTAACTTAACGTATAATATACTTTATAAATTAGACTCTACGTATATATAAAACTAGCGTATTACTACTAGATAACTTAATTCTAGATTCTTATCTAACTACGTATATACTTACTATACTACTAGTAACTATATAATACTTAGAAAGCTAGAGGTTTTCTATTAAGTTTCTAGACTCTTTATTACTATCTAATAGTAAGGTTATTACCTTTAAGTAATAGAGAGATAAGTTATAAGATAAGCTTTAAGCTAATTATAACTAGTATATAGAAGAAATAGATAAAAATACTAAGAAAACTATTATAGTATATATATATACGCGAATAGAAAAAAATATATACTAGACTCTCTTTATAATTCTACGTACTCTAAGAAATAGTAGTATATAGATTTTCTATAAATATATACTTAATTAGCTAGAGAAAAGCTATATAGACTTTTATAAGAGACTAAATACTTCTCTTAATTTCTAGAAGCTACGTTACTAAAATACTACTAACTTTATATATTTTTAGGTTAATTTCTTCTACCTAGCGTAGAAGCGCTAGCTTTTAATAGACTAATAGGTAGAAGAGCTTTATAAGAAGCTTCTAATAAACCTATATATATAGATAGATATCTATTAATATTAGTATACTAATAATTATAATTAATATATAGACCTTACTTTAGACCTTACTAGAGAGCTTACCTAAGAAGAAGCTTACGTATCTAGAAAAGTTAAAAAGTATAATACGCTTATATTAATACTATATTATACGTCTACTACTCTTCTAGGTATTCTACTAACCTCTAATAAAGCTCTAGTAATTAGAAAGCTAGTTACCTACTTCTAATACTAGTAACCTAGCTATATAAGCTATAATTACCTAAGTACCTCTATAGCGTAAAAAGCTATTAAGAACGTTAATCTAGAGAAGAAGCTTATAGAGTCTATAGAGCTATAAGTATCTAAGAATAATATATTAGAATATAAATCTAATAATTTAGAAAAAGTCTAGCTCTAGAAGAAGTCTTCTCTTTAAAGCTATCTACTAGAGTAATAAATCTATATAAAAAGCTATTTAGTAGTTTTATATTTACTCTACTCTACTAAATATCTATAAATAGTCTTACTATTAAGCTTAGAGACTTAATTAATACTAGAGTAGGTAGTTATATTCTAGTATACCTAAAGTATCTTTAGACTCTTAGAAAAAACCTCTATATTAAGCTATTACGTATAGAACCTATTTCTCTTACTAGTTATAATAGATAATCTAATAGCTAGATAGATAAATACTTTAAAGCTAATTTAGTACTAGAAAGCTACTAAATATATACCTACTTTATATATTATAATACTAGCTACTATAATATAATAATTAGTTATAAGCTACTTAAAAAAGCTAACGTTTAGATTAACTATAAGTAGCGTATACTAATATAGCTAGATACTAATTAATTAATTAATTATAAATATAACGCGTTTATTTCTATATAATTCTTTTAATCTACTACTAAAGCTTAAGTAGCTTACTAAGCTAATACTAATTACTATAACGCCTTAATATTAGTAGTAGAAAAGCTAAAAGTAATATAATAAAAAAAGAGAGAATTATAATACTAGAAGCTTTAAGAAAACCTATATAAGATAAATAGATAGCTTAAGAATCTTAGTCTACCTACTAGGTTACTACGTAAGCTAAAAAAGCTATTTATTTTATAAGAAATATACTTAAAGACTAGACTTAATATTAATATAGTTAGTACTACTATCTTTATAATTAACGCGTATAAAAAAAACGTTATAATTAAATACCTTAGTATTTATAAGGTTAATTAGCTTATTACTAATAAGAAGAAAACCTCTACTACTAATTCTAAGAAGAAGCTCTACTACTTAATTACTTAGAAGCTTCTATTTCTAGAATACACTAGCGTAACTATAGCTTATTTCTTTAAAAAGAATTCTAATTTACTACTACTATATTAAGAAGGTATTAATTATAATATTAAGCTTATAGTAAAAAATATACTAACTAATAGCTTTTTTTATAGTATATTACTAGAGTATTTATAGCTTATATATAACTATCTAGAGAATTATCTTTACTATAGCTTTATTATTTATAGTAATATATTATACGTATTACTAGTTCTATTTACTAAAAAGCTAGAGAAAAAATAGAGGTTCTACGTAGACTACTAAAAGCTTAATACTATTAAAAAAAAATATCTACTCTATTTTTTTTATCTAGAAAATACTTATCTACTTATTATATATAAAAGTCTTTATAAAGTTAGATATTTAGTAGACTTTCTATAGAATCTAGCTTAATAAGTTAGTAGAGAACCTAACTTTTTTTTATATAAGAGCTAGATTTATAGTCTCTACTACTATAAGTATTCTAGAATACCTAGCTAGGTAAGTTAGCTATAGGTAGTACTATTTCTATAAGCTATAAGAATAAAAGGTGCTAGTAGAGTATAATAGTCTAGTTTAGAGATTTATCTTAGATTATATAACTTTAAGTTACGTAATCTTATTATATAACCTAGCCTAGCGTCTTAGTACTTAGCACCTCTATATATAGAGCCTCTTAGAGCCTTTTCTCTACTTCTTATTTTTAGATAGCTAAATTTAACCTAACCTACTCTACTAGTACCTCTTATTCTTATAGCTTATAGAGATAGTGCTACCTATAGCTAACTTATCTAGCTAGGTGTTTTAGAGGCGCTTATAGTAGTAGAGACCGCGAACCTAGCCCTTATATTATCTAAAGGTTAATACCTCTTTAGCTAGAAACGGTAGTATAATATCTAGCTAAACTAAGTAGCCTTATTAAGAAGCGTTTACTAATAGCTATATTAAGAATTAGAGCTATAAGAGCCTAGTTACTTACTCTAAGAATTTATTAACGTTACTAATTAATTACTTACCTCTTAGCGCTATATAAGACTACTAGTAGATCTAGTTAGTAGTAGAAAGATACTAGTACTAAGCTAAAGAGAGCTATTAAGAGCTTTATATATAGAAGAACTTCTATAGAACTTCTACGTGTAGAAACTTGTCTCTCTCTCTTTTATAAAATTATAAAAAATTAATAATTCTCTACTCTACTAGTAGAGCTAATAATCTCTCTACTATACTAGTAGAACTAATAACCTACTACTCTACTAGTAGCTAGATACCTCCCCTCTTTTTTACCTCTTTCTTAATTAAAAAGCTAAATAAATCTAAATACTATAGAAGAACTCTTACAAAGCTAATCTAGAGGTAGAACCTTAGCTCTATAATACCTCTTTACTCTAATAGTTTTTAAATTTATAGTAGCGAACCTACTAGTAGAATATACTAATTAATATTTTTATTATAAAAACTCTATTTAGTAATATAACGTAATAACTAATAAGAATTAGAATAATAACTTTAACTAGAAGCTTATAAGGCTTTGCTAGAGCTTAGTAATACTAGAGCTATTATTAGTCTTAGGTTTATATATACTCTCTACCTCTACTAAAAAGCTTTAAGAGCTCTTTCTAGAAACGCTAGCTAAAATTATTAATAAAATAGTTAGCTAATTATATATATAATAAGTATATAAATAATAAATCTATATATATTACTAGATTACTACTAATACTTTTACTAAGAGAGATAATATATATATAAGATATTAGATATAAGCTACTACTCTAGCTAAAAAAAATACTAAAATCTAGTAACTATAAGCGTAATTAATTTACTCTAGAGACTAGATACTACCTATTATACTAGTTTAACGCGCGACGCGTTTCTCTATAATACTAATTATACGCAATTTAAGCGTATTACTACTAGAGAATTTAATCTTAGGTTCTTACCTCTCTATATACTAGCTAGCTATACCTCTAGTATTATAAGCGCTAGAGAGCTAACTAACGCGCTTTACTAAGTTTCTAGATCTACTCTTATTATTAGATAGTAAAAGTGTTACTTTTAAGTAGTAGAGAGATAGCTTATATAATAAACTTTAAGTAAACTAGAATTAGTATACTAGAGATACGCTAGAGAATACTAAGAAAACTATTATTACTTATATCTATACGTAAACTAAAGAAGACGCGTACTAGACTCTATTAGTAATACTACGTACTATTAAGAATAGTAGCGTAGTAGTTTCTTATAATTATATTCTTAATTAGCTAGAAAGAAGCTATAGAAACTTATATAAGAGGCTAAATACTTATTATAATTTCTAAAAGCTTTATTACTAAAGTACTACTAACTTTACCTACTTCTAGAATAATTTCTTCTACTTTATATAGAAGCGTTAGCTTCTAGTAGATTAATAGATAGAGAAGTTTTATAAGAAGCTACTAGAGAATATATATACGTAGTTAGGTATATACTAATATTAATATATTAATAACTATAATTACTATATAGACTTTACTTAAAACTTTACTTAAGAGCTTACTTCTAAAGAAGCACGTATTACTACTAGAAAGGCTAAAAAGTATAACGTAATTACGTTAATACTATAACGCACGCCTCTAGCTCTTCTAGGTTTTCTAGTACTTAATAAAGCTCTAGTAATTTAGAAGCTAGTTACCTATTTTTAATACTACTAATCTAGCTACCTAAGCTATAATTACTCTAGAGCGTCTACTACGTAGAAAGCTATTAAAAATATTAATCTAGAGAAAAAGCCTATAGAGCCTATAGAGCTATAAGTACCTAAGAATAATACGTTAGAATATAAATCTAATAATTTAGAAAAAGCTTAGCTCTAGAAGAAGTCTTCTTTCTAGAGCTATCTACTAGAGTAATAAATCTACGTAAAAAGCTATTTAGTAGTTCTATAT
>NW_022987249.1:67190-67987 GCF_010094035.1 Trematosphaeria pertusa | reverse complement strand
ATAGTATACCTAGATAAGCTAAAGCTACTATTATAATTAGATACTTAGATTAAGACGTATAAAAAAGAGAAGACTCTAGAGAAGATAGTAAAGAATTTAAAACTTATAAGAGTAGAAGACGTAAAAGTAACGTAAAGGCGCTAGTAAGTAATTTAAGACTCTACTAAGCTTATAGTATTATTTAAGAAAAGAGCTAGTAAGAAAGCTACTTTACTAACGCGAAAATAAGCCTTTTTTTTTCTAGAGAGAAGGTAGTAGCTATAAAAGCGCTTCTAGTTTAAAACTAATATAAATATACTTACTATAAGCTAAAAAGAGACGGCTAGAAGTATAATATAAGAGTTTTAGAAGAAGAGAGATCTAGAAGGCGTATTTTAGAGCTTAGAGACAAGCTCTCTCTATAAGAGAGAGTAATATAATAGTCTAGTTTAGAAATTTACCTTAGATTATATAACCTTAGGTTACGTAATCTTATTATATAACCTAGTCTAGCGCCTTAGCGCTTAGTATCTCTATATATAAAGCCTCTTAGAGTTTTTTCTCTACTTCTTACCTTTAGATAGCTAAATTTAACCTAACCTACTCTACTAGCATCTTTTATTCTTATAGCTTATAGAGATAGTACTACCTATAGCTAACTTACCTAGCTAGGTATTCTAGAGGCGCTTATAGTAGTAGAGACTATAGACCTAGCTCTTATAATAGGTAGTTATCTAAGTAGTATATATAGCGCGTATTAAATACGTTTATAGGTAGTTAATAGTAGAAACTATTAATTAATTCTAATAGGTTAATAA
>NW_022987249.1:63552-65255 GCF_010094035.1 Trematosphaeria pertusa | reverse complement strand
AGAATTATATAGAGATAAACGCGTCGCGTTTATAATTAATTAATTAATTAGTATCTAGCTATATTAGTACGCGTTACTTATAGTTAACCTAAACGTTAACTTCTTTAAGTAACTTATAACTAATTATTATATTATAGTAGCTAGTATTATAATATATAAAGTAAGTACAAATTTAGTAGCTTTCTAGTACTAGATTAGCTTTAAAATACTTATCTACTTAGCTATTAGGTTATCTATTATACCTAGTAAGAGGGATTAGTTCTATACGTAATAGCTTAACGTAGAGGTTTTTTCTAAGAGTTTAAAGGTACTTTAGGTATACTAGAACGTAGCTACCTACTTTAGTATTAATTAAACTTCTAAGCTTAATTATAAGACTATTTATAGATATTTAGTAGAGTAGAGTAAATATAGAACTACTAAATAGCTTTTTATGTAGATTTATTACTCTAGTAGATAGCTCTAGAAAGAAGACTTCTTCTAGAGCTAAGCTTTTTCTAAATTATTAGATTTATATTCTAACGTATTATTCTTAGGTACTTATAGCTCTATAGGCTCTATAGGCTTTTTCTCTAGATTAATATTTTTAATAGCTTTCTACGTAGTAGACGCTCTAGAGTAATTATAGCTTAGGTAGCTAGGTTAGTAGTATTAAAAATAGGTAACTAGCTTCTAAATTACTAGAGCTTTATTAAGTACTAGAAAACCTAGAAGAGCTAGAGGCGCGCGTTATAGTATTAACGTAATTACGTTATACTTTTTAGTCTTTCTAGTAGTAACGCGTACTTCTCTAGAGGTAAGCTTTTAAGTAAAGTCTTAAGTAAGGTCTATATAGTAATTATAGTTATTAATATATTAATATTAGTATATACCTAACTACGTATGTATATTCTCTAGTAGCTTCTTATAAAACTTCTCTACCTATTAATTTACTAGAAGCTAACGCTTCTATATAAGGTAGAAGAAATTATTCTAGAAGTAGATAAAGTTAGTAGCGCTTTAGTAATAAAGCTTTTAGAAATTATAGTAAGTATTTAGCCTTTTATATAAGTTTCTATAGCTTCTCTCTAGCTAATTAAGAATATAATTATAGAAAACTACTACGCTACTATTCTTAATAGTATATAGTATTACTAATAGAGTCTAGTACGCGTTTTCTTTAGTTTACGTATAAATATAGGTAATAATAGTTTTCTTAGTATTCTCTAGTATATCTCTAGTATACTAATTCTAGTTTACTTAAAGTTTATTATATAAGCTATCTCTCTACTACTTAAAAGTAACACTCTTACTATCTAATAATAAGAGTAAATCTAGAAACTTAGTAGAGTGTATTAGTTAGCTTTCTAGCGCTTATAATGCTAGAGGTATAGCTAGCTAGTATATAGAGAGGTGTGAACTTAAGATTAAATTCTCTAGTAGTAACGCGCTTAAATTACGTATAATTAGTGTTATAGAGAAACGCGTTATACGTTAAACTAGCGTAGTAGATAGTATCTAGTCTCTAAAGTAAGTTAATCGCGCTTATAGTTACTAGATTTTAGCATCTTTTTTAGCTAGAGTAGTAGCCTATATCTAATATCTTATGTATATATTATCTCTCTTAGTAAGAGCGTTAGTAGTAATCTAGTAATATATATAGATTTATTATTTATATACCTATTATATATATAATTAGCTAACTATTTTATTAATAATTTTAG
>NW_022987249.1:56084-63542 GCF_010094035.1 Trematosphaeria pertusa | reverse complement strand
ATAAACCTAAGGCTAATAATAGCTCTAGTATTACTAAGCTCTAGCAGAGTCTTATAAGCTTCTAGTTAAAGTTATTATTCTAATTCTTATTAGTTATTGCGTTGTATTACTAAATAGGGTTTTTATAATAGAAATATTAATTAGTATATTTTACTAGCAGGTTTGCTACTCTAGATTTAAGAACTATTAGAGTAAAGAGGTATTATAGAGCTAAAGTTCTACCTCTAAATTAGCTTTATAAGAGTTTCTCTATAGTATTTAGATTTATTTAGCTTTTTAATTAAAAAAGAAGTAAAGAGAGGAGGTATTTAGCTACTAGCAGAGCAGCGGGTTATTAATTCTACTAGTAGAGTAGAGAGATAGTTAGCTCTGCTAGCAGAGTAGAGAATTGTTAATTTTTTATAATTTATAAAAAGAGAAGAGGTTTCTGCACGTAGAAGTTCTATAGAAGTTCTCTTGTATATAGAGCTCTTAATAGCTCTCTTTAGCTTAGTACTAGTATCTTTCTACTACTAACTAGATCTACTAGTAGTCTTATATAGTACTAAGAGGTAAGTAATTAATTAGTACGTTAATAGATTCTTAGAGTAAGTAACTAGACTCTTATAGCTCTAATTCTTAGTATAGCTATTAGTAAACGCTTCTTATAAGGCTACTTAGTTTAGCCTAATATTATACTACTATCTCTAGCTAAAGAGGTAATAACCTTTAAATAATATAAAAGCTAGGTTTATAGTCTCTACTACTATAAGCGTTCTAGAATACCTAGCTAGGTAAGTTAGCTATAGATAGTACTATCTCTATAAGCTATAAGAATAAAAGGTACTAGTAGAGTAGGTTAGGTTAAATTTAGCTATCTAAAGATAAGAAGTTAAGAAAAGGCTTTAAGAGGCTCTATATATAGAGGTGCTAAGCGCTAAGGCGCTAGGTTAGGTTATATAATAAAATTACGTAACCTAAGGTTATATAACTTAAGGTAAATCTCTAAACTAGACTATTATATTTTATATATAATATAGTAACTATAAGTATTATATTCTACTCTTTAGTCTTTATAATAGCTCTACTATCTTTTAGTAATATATTAATAAGGTATTATATAAGTTACTAGATAATTTCTATATAGTATATATTAATAATCTTTTTATTTACTTAGAAGATTCTCTAGAGTATAAGACTTACATTACTAAGATACTTAATTAACTATATAAAGCTAGATTATAAGTAGATATTAAGAAGTTAAAATTTACTATTAAAAGTACTAAGTTCCTAGAACTAATTATAAGTACTAATAGAATTTAAAAGAACTCTAAAAAGGTTACTACTATTTAGAACTAGCCTATACTAAGAACTCTTAAGAGTCTTTAATTATTTCTAGGTTTCTATAATTTCTATTAAGCCTTTCTAAGAAATTATAGTAGAATTATCTATCTACTTACTAAGCTACTAAAATAGAAAGTATAGTATACCTTTAGTAAAGCTAAGCTTATAGTATTTTAGTATATTAAGAATCTTATACTAGCTAATAGCGTTCTAGCTTACTATTCTCTCTATTAATAAATTAGAGTTAAGATAGACGTATTAGATAGTGTAGTTACTAGAGTTTTTTTATAGCTTTAAGAGAATAGTATCTAGTAATCTATAGCTTTCTTTAGTAAGATAATAAATACTATCTAGATAAATTATAGTATTTATAATAAAGAAATACTAGTAGTTATTCTTAGTATATAGAAATAAAGAAGCTAGCTAATTAGTCTATAAGATCTAGAACTATTTATAGTATTAACTAACTATTAAGCTCTAGAGTACTTTATAACTAAGTAAGAACTTACTATAAAATAAATCTACTAGGCTAATAATATTACTAACTATAACTTTAAGCTTATCTATTAATCTAAATTAGCTAATATAGTAGCTAACGCGTTATTATAAAAGTAGAAAGAACTTAAAATCTAAAAGAAGAAGAATTATACTACTTATATAAAAGCTTTTCTAAGTAAGAAATAAATTAGCCTCTCTACTATTAAGTAAATTTTAGGTAAGCTAGCTACTCTAGCTACTAAGAGGCTAGTAAGTAGCGTTATAAAAATTACGTCTACTAATACCTTTATAAAAGTATCTTTTATAGAGAATCTCTATACTATAATTAACTAGGTTATTACTATTAATTAATTAGATAAATTCTTATAGCTAGCTTAAAAGAAAGCTACTATATTAAGCTCTACCTAGAAAATAGAAGCTAGCTTACTAATATATTAGAATTAATTAATAGTTTCTACTATTAACTATTTATAAGTATATTTAATACGCGCTATATATACTATATAAGTAACTACTTATTCTAGATACTAGAAGACTATCTAGTTACTATAAGACTAATATTACTAGCTAGATATATAAGAAAACGTTAATACGTATATAATAGTATATAAGACTTACTACTAGAGCTATACTCTATATAATAAGACGCTAGATTTTCTAAAGCCTCTACTAATCTCTAAGAGAGTATAGTAGAACGTCTCTATAGATTTTAAGAGCTTTTTCTCTAATAAGAAAGAATTTAATTATATATACGTTATTATAAATTAGCTAAGTAAGTAGAGTTTTTCTCTACTCTACTATAAGAAAATTATAGCTTAATATATAGTAAAGCTATATTATTAATATATCTAGCGTATATATAGTTCTTCTAGGTTTATTATATTAGATTATAGTCTATAGTTTACCTCTACCTTTATAGATAAGCTTTATTAGCTTATAGAAATTAAGTAGAAACTCTCTATAGTATACTACTTATAAACTAATAGAAATATAGAGATTATTAATTAATATTTTAATTAGTATCTATACCTATTTATTAACTACTACTAGAATAATTAGTTAGACTTTCTACTCTATATAGACTAGATATAAGCTACGTTACTATATAAAACTATAGAATTAATAGTATATAAAATTAAATTTAAATACTAGCTAATATACTACTAGAATTAGAAAAAGTATATAATAAAAGTCTTTACTCTACGTAAGCGTCTATTACGCTAAAAAGCTTAGAATTTTACTAAGAAGTAATATAACGCTATAAAAAAGCTACTAAAATTATATAAAGTAATATTATAAAAGCGTAAGCTAGATAAACGCTCTAAGTAAATAAAAAGTACTAAAAACCTAATTTTACTATAGATAATCTTGTCTATATTAAATCTTATAGCTTTTTAATAGATTAGTCTAGTATAAAGCTTAATTAATAGATATATAGCTTTTATCTAATTATTACTATAAAGAGTTACTTTTTCTAGCTCTAGCTATCTATCTATATATATATATATAAAGTCTTTTATACTAATTAGCTAAGAAAAGTCTTAGAGCTATTACTAGAGTAGGTAGAGCCTAAGTAGCTACTTATTAAAGTTAATAGTAATCTAGAATAGTCTATATATAAAATTCTAAATAACTATCTTTATTAAAATTATCTTTAATACTACGCTATATAGGTTACTTATAAATCTAACTCTACCTAGTATAATACTATAGACTTTATTAATACTCTTTATAAGATAAAAAACTTTTATATAGTATACCTAGATAAGCTAGAGTTACTATTATAATTAGATACTTAGATTAAGATATATAAAAAAGAGAAGACTCTAGAAAAGATAGTAGAGAATTTAAAACCTATAAGAGTAGAAGATATAAGAGTAACGTAAAGGTACTACTAAGTAATTTAAGACTCTACTAAGCTTATAGTATTATTTAAGAAGAGAGTCTATAATAAAGCTACTTTATAAACGTAGAAATAAGCTTTCTAGTTTAAATCTCTATAAGAATAAAGTAACTAGAGGGAAAGTAGTAGCTATAAAAGCGCTTCTAGTTTAAAACTAATATAAATATACTTATTATAAGTTAAAAGAAATAGTAAAAAGTATAATATAGAAGTTTTAGAAGAAGAAAGACTAGAAAGATGTATTTTAGAGCTTAAGAATAAGCTCTCTCTATAAGAGAGAGTAATATAATAGTCTAGTTTAGAGATTTACCTTAGATTATATAACTTTAGATTACGTAATTCTATTATGTAACCTAGCCTAGCGTCTTAGCACTTAGTACCTTTATATATAGAGTCTCTTAGAGTATTCTTCTACTTCTTATCTTTAAATAGCTAAATTTAACCTAACCTACTCTACTAGTACCTCTTATTCTTATAGCTTATAGAGATAGTACTATCTATAGCTAACTTATCTAGCTAGGTATTTAGAGACGCTTATAGTAGTAGAGACTATAGAGCTAGCTCTTATAGTATTAAAGCTTAAAGTTTAATTACGTATACTAATACTTTCTACTACTAATACTACTATCTAGAAGTATAAAATACCTAGTAATCTTATTAAAGTAAAATTCTAATTAACTCTAATTTAATTAAAAATTATATAGTATCTTAATTTATTATTAACTTATATTATTAAGTTACTTAATTAGCTTAAGAAAGATAATAAGCTAATAGCGTATTAGCTAGTACTTATAAAGTCTAAAGTTACCTAGCTTTAAGTAGCTAACGTATAGAAAAAGAAGTATAATTTATATAAAAGAAAGTAGATTTAGAAAGAGAATACTCTTATAATTAAAGCTAGCTTATAGCTAGTTACTTAAAGAGAGGCTATAGATTAGAATAAGAGTAAAAAGTAGCGCGAAGAGGTAGTAGTACGTAATAACTAGCTAGCTTAGCAACGCTATAGACGCTATAATAAGCTAGAGTATAACGCGTAAACGTACTAGGTAGTTAAAGATAATATAGATAAGTTAGATAGCTTATCTAGATTTATCTTAAGTAGCTTAGAGCTAGAGAAATTAGAATAAGATAGTAGCTTTTTAGTAGAAGCTTAGTATTTTTAGACTATTTAATAGTATAAAGCTTTTAATAGTAGAGTATATTAGCTAGATTATTTATATATATTTATAGTTAGAGAAAAAAACTCTAGAAAGATTTTTTTAAACTTCTACCTCTTATTACGCTATATCTAGAAGAGCTAGCTCTAGAGAAGTTTTCTAGAAACCTTTATTATATTATAAATACTATATACTATAAGTTTTATATATTATTATAGAGATATAATAGTACTTACTAGAAGTAAACTAGATTTTTTCTTAAAAGTTAGTTAAATACGTATAGCTTTTTAATTACGTAATATATCTTAGTATAACTTTAATATAAGGTATAATATACTATAAAGAATATATATTTAACTTTTTATAGAAAAGTATTAAGGTTTTACTTAGTTATTTAAGAAAAGCTTATTAATTTTTGTTAATTTTTCTTACTAAGAAATTTTAGGTTATTTATTTATATAGCTTATTTATTTATAAAGTATATATTACAAGAGGTACTCTAGAGCTTAGTAGTATATAGCTTCGACGCTTCTATATATATATAGAGCTTCTTCGCTAATATATATATTATCTGCTTCTATTTCTAATATACCTCTACTAGCTTATTTTCTCTACTATAGTTATAAGCCTAGCGTTTATAGAGAGCTCTACGTAGAGTAATCTCTCTACGCACCTAGAGAAGCTGCGCTAGAGCTCTTAGAAGCTTTAATTCTCTATTCTTTCTCTCGCTATAATCGTAGCGTTGCTCTAAGTATTACTATTAATTAACGTAATACTTGCGCGCTAGTAACTAACAATTTCTATAATTAATCTATAGTGTTAACTTATACGTAATTAACCTATAATATAATAACTATTTATAACTCTATAATACTAAGTAGCTTATAGTCTTAATACTTAATTAATGTATAAACAACGCGCGCGTAGCTTAAAAAGCTTAGTTAGAGAGAGAACGCTTCTAACTCTAAGGCTCTAGAAAAGCTCTACGCGGCGCTACCTATAGATCTTAGCAGTAGTTTCGCGATTATTTTACAATCGTCTTACAACTAACTCTCTTCTAAGAACCTTTCTAGATTAGAGCGGTAGATTAACTCTCTTTGTATATAGTTAACCTTTCTAATACGCGCGACTTACTAGAGCTATATACACCTCTTTAAGAGTATAGGTTATAATTATAATTAGCTTAGAAGTACGCTAACTAGTTAGAGAGCTTAATTAAATAGCCTCTAATATAACTAACAGTAACGCGTAATACTTAATTAGATACCTAGAGCGCTATATTATCTATTAACACTAGCTTAGCAGAGCTATATTACCTCTTCGAGAGCTTGTTAAGCTTATAGGGTGCGACAAGTAGATTTTAGAAGCTTAATTGCAGGGCTTCTATTACGACTATTAGTAACGCGCGACGCTTAATTAGATACCTAGAGCGCTGCGTTATTTATTAATACTAGCTTAGTAGAGCTACATTACCTTTTTAGAAGCTTATTAAGCTTATAGAGTGCGATAGCAGAAGGTATACTAAGAGAGCGCGCAGAAGCTTAAGAAGCTTTAGCCTCTACCTTTTTTTCTAATTCTTGTAGTCTCTATACCTATACGTAACGCTAGAGAAGCAAACTTACGTAGAATTAGTAGCTCTACTAGAGTATCGCAGCTAGGCTATATTTAAATACCTCTTAAACTATTAGGCGTAAGCTTCTACACCGTAGACAAAGTATTAGAGTAACCTCTCTTAGCGCGTAAGGCGCGCAAGCTCTTAGAGCTTAGAGGTAGTAGAAGAGAGAATACGTTTAGAGTAGCGTAAATCTAGCGAGTTACTAGTTCTCTAAATAACCTCTCTTAGAGCAAAAGCTCTTAATAATAGTTTAGAAGCTCTTAATAAAGCTTCTACTAGCTAACTCTACAGCGTGTAGTAATTAACAAGTACGTTATATTTTTTAATAACGGTATTAAGAGCTTCTATAAGCTCTCGCTAGCTAGAATAGAGAAGGCTTTTAGAGGTACTAAGCTTAACAAGCTTTCTATATATAGTTTAGTAGAGAACTTACACCTCTGTATGCTCTCTTACAGGCGCGTAGCGCCTTCGTTGCTACGCACCTAGAGAGTGTATTACGGGAGGTACTCTAGAGCTTAGTAGTATATAGCTCTAACGCTTCTATATATATATAGAGCTTCTTTGCTAATATATATATTATCTACTTCTACTTCTAATATACCTCTACTAGCTTGTTTTCTCTACTATAGTATATTATATCTTAAATAGTAGTAAGCTAGAGAGTAAATTCTTACGTATCTAGGTTAAGTATATACTTAACTATTATCTACTCTTTATTTAATTAGATATTTTTTTATATTATAAAGTAATTCTATTACGCTAACTATAAATATTTTTCTACTCTACGTTATAAAGAGCTATAGCGCGCTATAAGCTTAGCTCTAGATTCTATTAAATAGTCTAGAGCGTAAGCTATATCTAGAATTTATCTAAAGTTAATTAGATATTTATAGAGAGTTTAATAATATAGAGAGTTTAATAATATAAAGAGTTTAATAATATAGAGAGTTTAATAATATAGA
>NW_022987249.1:53814-55994 GCF_010094035.1 Trematosphaeria pertusa | reverse complement strand
AGAGTTTAATAATATAGAGAGTTTAATAATATAGAGAGTTTAATAATAAAGTATATTAATATACTTTACTATTAAAAGCTTTATACTTATAAAAGCTAGGTTTATAGTCTCTACTACTATAAGCGTTCTTAAATACCTAGCTAGGTAAGTTAGCTATAGATAGTACTATCTCTATAAGCTATAAGAATAAGAGGTGCTAGTAGAGTAGGTTAGATTAAATTTAGCTATCTAAAGGTAAGAAGTAGAAGAATACTCTAAGAGCTCTCTATATATAGAGGTGCTAAGCGCTAAGACGCTAGGCTAAGTTACGTAATAGAATTACGTAACCTAAGATTATATAACCTAAGGTAAATTCTAAACTAGACTATTATATTACCCTCTCTTATAGAGAAAGCTTATTCTTAAGCTCTAAAATACGCCTTCTAGGTCTCTCTTCTTCTAAAACTTCTACGTTATACTCTTAACTATCTCTTTTAGCTTATAGTAAGCGTATTCGTGTTAGTTTTAAACTAGAAGCGCTTTTATAGCTACTACCTTTCTTCTAGTCGCTCTATTCTTATAGAGATTTAAGCTAGAAGGCTTGTTTTCGCGTCTATAGGGCGGCTTTGTCGTAGGCTCTCTTCTTAAATAACGCTCTAAGCTTAGCAGAATTCTAAATCGCTTAGCAGCGCCTTCGCGTTACTGTTGCGTCTTCTACTCTTATAGGTTTTAAATTCTCTACTATCTTCTTTAGAGTCTTCTCTTTTTTATACGCCTTAATCTAAGTATCTAATTATAATAGTAGCTCTAGCTTATCTAGGTATACTACGTAAAAGTTTCTTACTTTATAGAGAGCGTTAATAAAGCCTATAGTATTATACTAGGTAGAGTTAGAGTTATAAGTAATCTATATAGCGCGGTATTAAAGGCGATTTTAATAAAGATAGCTATCTAGAATTTTATATATAGGCTATTCTAGATTACTATCTACTTTAATAGGTAGCTACTTAGGCTCTACCTACTCTAGTAATAGCTCTAAGACTTTCTATAGCTAATTAGTATAAAAGACGTTATGTATACGTATATATATAAGTAGCTAGAGTTAGAAGAAGTAACTCTTTATAGTAATAATTAGGTAAAAGCTATATATCTATTAATTAAGCTTTATACTAGGCTAATTCGTTAAAAAGCTATAAGGTTTAACGTAGACAAGGTTGCCTACTATAAAATTAAGTTCTTAGCGTTTTTTGTTTACTTAAAGCGCCTACCTAGCTTACGCTTTCGCGATATTACCTTGTACGATTTTAGTAGCTTTTTCTACGGCGTTATATTACTTCTTAGTAAAATTCTAAGCTTTCTAGCGCGATAGACGCTTATATAGAGTAGAGGCTTTTATTATACGTTTCTTTTAGTTCTAGTAGTATATTAGCTTATATCTAAACTTAATTTTATACGCTATTAGTTCTATAGTTTTATATAGTAATATAGCTTATATCTAATCTATATAGAGTAGAAAGTCTAACTAATTATTCTAGTAGTAGTTAATAAATAGACGTAGATACTAATTAAGATATTAATTAATAATCTCTATATTTCTATTAGTTTACGAGTAGTACGTAGTAGAGAGCTTCTACTTAATTTCTATAAGCTAATAGAGCTTATCTATAAAGGTAGAGGTAAACTATAGGCTATAATTTAATATAATAGACCTAGAAGAACTATATATATGCTAGATATATTAGTAATATAGCTCTACTATACGTTAAGTTATAATTTTCTTATAGTAGAGTAGAGAGAAGCTCTACTTACTTAGCTAATCTATAATAACGTATATATAGTTAAATTCTTTCTTATTAGAGAGAAAGCTCTTAAAATCTATAAAGACGTTCTACTATACTCTCTTAGAGATAGGTAGAGGCTTTAGAAGACCTAGCGTCTTATTCTATAGAGCGTAGCTTTAGTAGTAAGCCTTATACGCTACTACGTACGTATTAATATCTTCTTATATATCTAGCTAGTAATATTAATCTTATAGTAACTAGGTAGTTTTTCTTTATTCTAGGTAGGTAGTTACCTAAGTAGTATACACGACGCGTATTAATTATATTTATAGGTAGTTAATAGTAGAAACTATTAATTAATTCTAATAGGTTAATAAGCTATCTTCTATTTTCTAGGCAGAGCCTAATATAGTAGCTTTT
>NW_022987249.1:43806-51984 GCF_010094035.1 Trematosphaeria pertusa | reverse complement strand
CTTCTAGCGTTATAATTCTCTCTTCTCTTATTATATTACTCTTAGCTTTTCTACTACTAATATTAGAGCGTTATAGTAATTAGTATTAGCTTAGTAAGCTACTTAAGCTTTAGTAGTAGATTAAGAGGATTAGGTAAAGATAAACGCGTTACGTTTATAATTAATTAATTAATTAGTATCTAGCTATATTAGTACGCACTACTTATAGTTAACCTAAATATTAACTTCTTTAAGTAGCTTATAACTAATTATTATATTATAGCGGCTAGTATTATAATATATAAAGTAGGTGCGTATTTAGTAGCTTTCTAGTACTAAATTAGCTTTAAAGTATTTATCTACCTAGCTATTAGATTATCTATTATATCTAGTAAGAGGGATAGGTTCTATACGTAATAGCTTAACGTAGAGGTTTTTTCTAAGAGTTTAAAGGTACTTTAGATATACTAAGACGTAGCTACCTACTTCTATATTAATTAAGCCTTTAAGCTTAATTATAAGACTATTTATAGATATTTAGTAGAGTAAAGTAAACGTAGAACTACTAAATAGCTTTTCGCGTAGGTTTATTACTCTAGTAGGTAGCTCTAGAGAGAAGACTTCTTCTAGAGCTAGACTTTTTCTAAATTATTAGATTTATATTCTAACGTGTTATTCTTAGGTGCTTATAGCTCTATAGGCTCTATAGGCTTCTTCTCTAGATTAACGTTCTTAATAGCTTTCTACGTAGTAGAAGCTCTAGAATAATTATAGCTTAGGTAGCTAGGTTAGTAGTATTAAAAATAGATAACTAGCTTCTAAATTACTAGAGCTTTATTAGGTACTAAAAAACCTAGAAGAGCTAGAGGCGCGTATTATAGTATTAACGTAATTATATTATACTTTTTAGTCTTTCTAGTAGTAACGCGTACTTCTTTAGAGGTAAGCTTTTAAGTAAGATTTTAAGTAAGATCTATATAGTAGTTATAGTTACTAACGTATTAATATTAGTATATACCTAACTACGTGCGTATAGTCTCTAGTAGCTTTTTATAAAATTTCTCTATCTATTAGTCTACTAGAAGCTAGCGCTTCTATATAAGGTAGAAGAAATTATTCTAAAAGTAGACAAAGTTAGTAGCGCTTTAGTAATAAAGCTTTTAGAAATTATAGTAAGCGTTTAGCCTCTTATATAAGTCTCTATAGCTTCTCTCTAGCTAATTAAGAATATAATTATAGAAAACTACTATACTACTATTCTTAATTATTTATAGTATTACTAATAGAGTCTAGTACGCGTCTTCTTTAGTTTATATATAGATATAGATAATAATAGTTTTCTTAGTATTCTCTAGCGTATCTCTAGTATACTAATTCTAGTTTACTTAAAGTTTATTATATAAGCTATCTCTCTACTACTTAAAGGTAATACTTTTACTATCTAATAATAATAGTAGATCTAGAAACTTAGTAAAGCGTATTAATTAGCTCTCCCGCGCTTATAACGCTAGAGGCGTAGCTAGCTAGTATATAGAGAGGCGAGAACCTAGAATTAAATTCTCTAGTAGTAACGCGCTTAAATCGCGTATAATTAGTATTATAGAGAAACGCGTCGCGCGTTAAATTAGTATAGTAGGCTAGTCTCTAGAGTAGATTAATTACGCTTATAGTTACTAGATTTTAGCGTTTTTTTTAGCTAGAATAGTAGTCTATGTTAGATTTTTCGCGTATACGTTATCTCTCTTAGCAAGAGCGTTAGTAGTAATCTAGTAATATATATAGATTTATTATTTATATACCTATTATATATATAATTAGCTAACTATTTTATTAATAATTTTAGCTAGTATTTCTAGAAAGAGCTCTTAAAGCTCTTTAGCAAAGGTAGAGAGTATAAATAAACCTAAGGCTAATAATAGCTCTAGTATTACTAAGCTCTAGTAAAGCCTTGCAAGCTTCTAGTTAAAGTTATTATTCTAATTCTTATTAGTTATTATATTGTATTGCTAAATAGAGTTTTTGTAATAGAAATATTAATTAGTATATTCTATAAGTAGGTTTACTACTCTAAATTTAAGAACTATTAGAGTAAAGAGGTATTATAGAGCTAAGGTTCTACCTCTAGATTAGCTTCGCGAGAGTTCTTCTATAGTGTTTAGATTTGTTTAGCTTTTTAATTAAGAAAGAGGTAAAAAGAGAAGGTATTTAGCTATTAGCAGAGTAGCGAGTTGTTAGTTCTACTAGCGAGGTAGAGTAGTATTAGCTGCTAGCAGAGTAGCAGAATTATTAGCTCTACTAGTAGAGTAGAGAATTGTCGATTTTTCGTAATTTATAAAAAGGGGGGGGGGTTTTTATATATAGAAGTTTTGTAGAAGTTCTTCTATATATAGAGCTCTTAATAGCTCTCTTTAGCTTAGTACTAGTATCTTTCTACTACTAACTAGATTTGCTAGTAGTCTTATATAGTACTAAAGAGACGAGTAATTAGAGCTCTTATAGCTATAATTCTCTAAGTAAGCGACTAGGCTCTTATAGCTCTAATTCTTAGTATTAGCTATTAGTAAACGCTTCTTAATAAGGCTACTTAGTTTAGCTAGATATTATACCGCTGTTTCTAGCTAAAGAGGTATTAACCTTTAGATAATATAAGGGCTAGGTTCGCAGTCTCTACTACTATAAGCGTCTCTAAATACCTAGCTAGGTAAGTTAGCTGTAGGTAGCACTATCTCTATAAGCTATAAGAATAAGAGGTGCTAGCAGAGTAGGTTAGGTTAAATTTAGCTATCTAAAGGTAAGAAGTAGAAGAATACTCTAAGAGCTCTCTATATATAGAGGTGCCGAGCGCTAAGGCGCTAGGCTAGGTTACGTAATAGAATTACGTAACCTAAGGTTATATAACCTAAGGTAAATTCTAAACTAGACTATTATAATACTACTAAACGCTCTATAATTTCTTAGTAAGAAAAATTAACGAAAATTAATAGGTTTTTCTTAAATAACTAAGCGAAACCTTAATATTTTTCTATAAATATTTATATATATATTCTTAATAGTATATTATATCTTATATTAAAGTTATACGAAGATATATTACGTAATCAAAAAGCTATACGTATTTAACTAACTTTTAAGAAAAAATCTACTTTACTTCTAGTAAGTACTATTATATCTCTATAATAATATTTAAAACTTATAGTATATAGTATTTATAATTTAATAAAGGTTTCTAGAAAACTTCTATAGAGCTAGCTCTTCTAGGTATAGCGTAATAAGAGATAGAAGTTTATAAGAAGTTTTTCTAGAGTTTTCTTCTCTAACTATATATATATATTAATAATCTAGCTATATAAAGTTATATATTATAAGATTATATATACTATAAGTCTTCTATATATTTAGAAGTAATAATTTTAAAATAGTTTTAGTATCTTTCTATCTTTCTATACTATACTACTAAAAAGACTTTACTTTAAAATAACTAATTAAAGCTGCTATATTATTAGTTAATAAGCTCTATATAGTTAAAACTAACTATAATATATAAAATAATAAGGTTATATAGCTAGATTAACTATATATATATATATATATATATATAGTTAGAAGAGAAAATTCTAAAAAAGATATTTTTCTAACTTCTATCTCTTATTACGCTATATCTAGAAGAGCTAGCGCTATAAAAGTTTTCTAGAAACCTTTACTAAGTTATAAATACTATATACTATAAATTTAATATATTATTATAAAGATATAGTAGTACTTACTTATTATAGAGTAGATAATATAGTAATATAATATATTATACTATAAGAAGTAGAAGACTTAGTAGACTATAGAAAATATCTATATAGATACTAAGACGCTAGCTATAGTTACGTAAGTAGTATTTAAATCTAAACCTATATTAGTACTATAATAGTACTTCTCTTCTACTCTACTATTTATTCTAAATAGCCTAACTCTAAGAAAAAATTCTTTCTATCTCTATTAGAGCTTAGCTAACTTTTTTACCTATATTAGTAGTTCTAGCTTTTTTAGATATATACTATAGAAGACTAGAATTACTTTATCTTAGCCTCTAAAGTCTATTACTAGTTACTAGAAAGGCTTATAATATTTTTATTTAATAAGGTATTATAGGTCTCTATAGTTATTATAGCTATTAAGTAGCTTATTAAATTTCTATTACTTAGTTACTTTATCTAATCTATTCTCTTATTCTAGAGCTCTTCTATATAGATAGCGTAACTCTACTTTATTAATTTTATCTTACTCTAGAAGGCTCTTAATATTATATTAGAGTTATAGAAGTAAGTAATAGAATACTAGAAAGATTTTTATAGATAGTAGTAGGTCTAGTAGATAAGTATATAGATAGATCTTCTTAACTTTATATAGTCTTACTATTTTATTATTCTCTTTCTTTATTAGATAGTTAGTTTTTATATTACGTATATTAACGTAGATCTTCTAGTCTTTCTTATAGTATAGTATATCTTTCTAGTAATTATTAGTATATTACTTATACTAGTTAATAGACTACTATATAAGAGCTTTTAGTTAAGTAAAAAGACGCTTAAAGTAGTCTATAATAGCGTTAGTATAGTAGAACTACTATTTCTATATTAAAAATAAGTTTAGTAGATATAGTTATAAAGACTCTAAACCTAATTAAAAATTATAGCTATAGTTTATAAAGAATAGAAATATATCTATAGTCTTTAATACTATATTATTTATTATAAATTTAGTAAGAGGTAGCTATTAGACCTAGTTATCTTAGTAGAAGTTTATAAATATATAAAGGTATTATTTAATACTATTATTAACTCTTTTTATTTAGCTATTAGTCTCTAGATAAAAGAATAATAAGTATTTTAGCTTAATATCTAGTCTTTCTAAGAGGTAGTACTAGAATTTAGAAATAAACTACGTATCTTAGTCTAAAACTATATTATTTAGTATACTATATAAATAGTATATATAACTTATAAAAGTATCTACTAATTTCTCTATAAATAGTAAGAAGACTAGAATAAAATAGTATAT
Source organism: Trematosphaeria pertusa (assembly GCF_010094035.1). Taxonomy (NCBI): domain Eukaryota; kingdom Fungi; phylum Ascomycota; class Dothideomycetes; order Pleosporales; family Trematosphaeriaceae; genus Trematosphaeria; species Trematosphaeria pertusa. The sequence continues at coordinate 46,956 of NW_022987249.1, read as the reverse complement.
TTTAGTAAGATAGTAGATAACTACTAGTAGATACTTATATATTTACTTATTCTTTTTATATAGTAGTAATAGAGTAATATAGTTAATAGATATATTTAACTAGATATAATAGTCTAGTTTAGAAATTTACCTTAGGTTATATAACTTTAGGTTACGTAATCTTATTACGTAACCTAATCTAGTACTTTAGCGCTCGGCACCTCTATATATAGAGCCTCTTAGAGCTTTTTCTTAACTTCTTACCTTTAGAGAGCTAAATTTAACCTAACCTACTCTACTAGCACCTCTTATTCTTATAGCTTGTAGAGATAGTACTACCTATAGCTAACTTATCTAGCTAGGTATTCTAGAACGCTTATAGTAGTAGAGACTATAGACTTAGCTCTTATATTATCTAAAGGTTAATACCTCTTTAGCTAGAGACAGTAGTATAATATCTAGCTAAACTAAGTAGCCTTATTAAGAAGCGTTTACTAATAGCTATATTAAGAATTAGAGCTATAAGAGCCTAGTTACTTACTCTAAGAATCTATTAATATTACTAATTAATTACTTACCTTTTAGCACTATATAAGACCTACTAGCAGATCTAGTTAGTAGTAGAAAAATACTAGTACTAAGCTAAAGAAAGCTATTAAGAGCTCTATATATAGAAGAACTTTTATAGAACTTCTACGTATAGAAACCCCCCCCCCTCTTTATAAAATTATAAAAAATTAATAATTCTCTACTCTGCTAGCAGAGCTAACAATCTCTCTACCCTGCTAGTAGAACTAATAACCTACTACTCTACTAGTAGCTAGATACCTTCTCTCTTTTACTTTTTTCTTAATTAAAAAGCTAAATAAATCTAAATACTATAGAAGAACTCTTATAAAGCTAATTTAGAGGTAGAACTACGGCTCTATAATACTCTTTTACTCTAATAGTTCTTAAATCTAGAGTAGCAAACCTGCTAGTAGAATATACTAATTAATATTTCTATTATAAAAACTCTGTTTAGTAATACAACGTAATAACTAATAAGAATTAGAATAATAACTTTAACTAGAAGCTTATAAGACTCTGCTAGAGCTTAGTAATACTAGAGCTATTATTAGCCTTAGGTTTATATATACTCTCTATCTCTACTAAAAAGCTTTAAGAGCTCTTTCTAGAAACGCTAGCTAAAATTATTAATAAAATAGTTAGCTAATTATATATATAATAGGTATATAAATAATAAATCTATATATATTACTAGATTACTACTAACGCTCTTACTAAGAGAGATAATATATACATAAGATATTAGATATAGACTACTACTCTAGCTAAAAAAGATACTAAAATCTAGTAACTATAAGTATAATTAATCTACTCTAGAAACTAGATACTACTAGCTACGCTAGTTTAACGCGTAACGTATTTCTCTATAATACTAATTATACGCGATTTAAGCGCGTTACTACTAAAGAATTTAATTTTAGGTTCTTACCTCTTTATATACTAGCTAGCTACACCTCTAGTGTTATAAGTGCTAGAGAGCTAACTAACACGCTCTACTAAGTTTCTAGATTTACTCTTATTATTAGATAGTAAGAGTATTACCTTTAAGTAGTAGAGAAATAGCTTATATAATAAACTTTAAGTAAACTAGAATTAGTATACTAGAGATACGCTAAAGAATACTAAGAAGACTATTATTACCTATATCTATACGTAAACTAAAGAAGACGCGTACTAGACTCTATTAGTAATACTACGCACTATTAAGAATAGTAGCGTAGTAGTTTTCTATAATTATATTCTTAATTAGCTTAAGAGAAGCTATAGAGACCTATATAAAAGGCTAAATACTTACTATAATTTCTAAAAGCTTTATTACTAAAGCGCTACTAACTTTACCTACTTCTAGAATAATTTCTTTTACCTTATATAGAAGTACTAGCTTCTAGTAGATTAATAGATAGAGAAGTTTTATAAGAAGCTACTAGAGAATATACGTACGTAGTTAGATATATACTAATATTAATACGTTAATAACTATAATTACTATATAGACCTTACTTAAGACTTTACTTAAAAGCTTACTTCTAGAAAAGTACGCGTTACTATAAGAAAGGCTAAAAAGTATAACGTAATTGTGTTAATGCTATAACGCGTACCTCTAGCTCTTCTAGGTTTTCTAGTACTTAATAAAGCTCTAGTAATCTAGAAGCTAGTTACCTATTTTTAATACTACTAATCTAGCTACCTAAACTATAATTACTCTAGAACTTCTACTACGTAGAAAGCTATTAAGAATGTTAATCTAGAGAAAAAGTCTATAGAGCCTATAGAGCTATAAGTACCTAAGAATAATACGTTAGAATATAAATCTAATAATTTAGAAAAAGCCTAGCTCTAGAAGAAGTCTTCTCTCTAGAGCTACTTACTAGAGTAATAAACCTACGTAAAAAGCTATTTAGTAGTTTTATATTTATTCTACTCTACTAAATATCTATAAATAGTCTTATAATTAAGCTTAGAGGTTTAATTAATATAAGAGTAGGTAGCTACGTCTTAGTATACCTAAAGTACCTTTAAACTCTTAGAAAAAACCTCTACGTTAAGCTATTACGTATAGAACTAATTTCTCTTACTAGGTATAATAGGTAACCTAATAGCTAAGTAGATAAGTATTTTAAAGCTAATCTAGTACTAGAAAGCTACTAAATTTATACTTACTTTATATATTATAACACTAGCTACTATAATATAATAATTAGTTATAAGTTACTTAAAGAAGTTAACGTTTAGGTTAACTATAAGTAACGCGTACTAATATAGCTAGATACTAATTAATTAATTAATTATAAATATAACGCGTTCGTCTCTATATAATCCTCTTAATCTAACGCTAAAGCTTAAGTAGCTTACTAAGCTAATACTAATTACTATAACGCTTTAATATTAGTAGTAGAAAAGCTAAGAGTAATATAATAAGAGAAGAGAGAATTATAATACTAGAAGCTTTAAGAAAACCTACGCAAAATAGATAGGTAGCTTAAGAATCTTAACTCGCCTACTAGGTTACTCTGTAAGCTAAAAAAGCTACCTATTTTATAGAAAACATACTTAAAGGCTAGGCTTAACGTTAATATAATTAGCGTAGCTACCTTTATAATT
>NW_022987249.1:3512-41718 GCF_010094035.1 Trematosphaeria pertusa | reverse complement strand
ATATATATAGTTCTTCTAGATCTATTATATTAGATTATAGTCTATAGTTTACCTCTATCTTTATAGATAAGCTCTATTAGCTTATAGAAATTAAGTAGAAGCTTTTTACTACGTACTATTTGTAAACTAATAGAAATATAGAGATTGTTAATTAATATCTTAATTAGCGTCTGCGTCTATTTGTTAACTACTACTAGAATAATTAGTTAGATCTTCTACCTTTATATAGACTAGGTATAAGCTATATTACTATATAAAACTATAGAACTAATAGCGTATAAAATTAAATTTAGATACTAGCTAATATACTACTAGAATTAGAAGAAGTATATAATAAAAGTCTCTACTCTACGTAAGCGTCTCTCGCGCTAGAAAGCTTAGAATTTTACTAAGAAGTAATACAACGCTATAAAAAAAGCTACTAAAATTATATAAGATAATATTGCAAAAGTATAAGCTAGATAGGCGCTCTAAGTAAATAAAAAACGCTAAGAATCTAATTTTACTATAGGCGATCTTATCTATATTAAACCTTATAGCTTTTTAATAGATTAGCCTAGTATAAAGCTAGATTAATAGATATATAGCCTTTACCTAATTATTACTATAAAAGGTTACTTCTTCTAGCTCTAGCTATCTACGTATATACGTATATATAACGTTTTTTACGCTAATTAGTTATAAAAAGCCTTAGAGCTATTACTAGAGTAGGTAGAGCCTAAGTAGCTACCTATTAAAGTTAATAATAATCTAGAATAGCCTGTATATAAAATTCTAGATAGCTATCTTTATTAAAATTATCTTTAATACTACGCTATATAGGTTACTTATAATTCTAACTCTACCTAGTATAATACTATAGGCTTTATTAATACTCTCTATAAGGTAAAAGACTTTTATATAGTATATCTAGATAAGCTAGAGCTACTATTATAATTAGATACTTAGATTAAAGTGTACAAAAAAGAGAAGACTCTAGAGAAAATAGTAGAGAATTTAAAACCTATAAGAGTAGAAGACGTAAGAGTAACGCGAAGGCGCTACTAAGTAATTTAGAACTCTACTAAGCTTATAGTATTATTTAAGAAGAGAGCTAGTAAGAAAGCTACTCTACTAACGTAGAAATAAGTCTTTTTCTCTCTAGAGAGAAGGTAGTAGCTATAAAAGTATATCTAGTTTAAAACTAATATAAATATACTTACTATAAGCTAAAAGAAATAGTTAAGAGTATAATATAGAAGTTTTAGAAGAAGAGAGACCTAGAAGACGTATTTTAGAGCTTAGAGACAAGCTCTCTCTATAAGAGAGGGTAATATAATAGTCTAGTTTAGAAATTTACCTTAGATTATATAACCTTAGGTTACGTAATCTTATTACGTAACCTAACCTAGCGTCTTAGCGCTTAGCACCTCTATATATAGAGCCTCTTAGAGCTTTTTCTTAACTTCTTACCTTTAGATAGCTAAATTTAACCTAACCTACTCTACTAGTACCTCTTATTCTTATAGCTTATAGAGATAGTACTACCTACAGCTAACTTACCTAGCTAGGTATTCTAGAACGCTTATAGTAGTAGAGACTATAAACCTAGCTCTTATACTAGATATAAAATAGTACTAGTAATAGTTAAAGAAAGCCTTAAAAAGTAAGATATAAACTCTTAATACGTATATATAGCTTATAAGCTCTAATATATTTCTTAATATCTCTAGTAACTCTAGACTACTAGAAGTCTCTTATAACTAGATTAATAGTTTTAACTTAGCTAGAGTATTTAGTAAGACTAGTAGAGTAAGTTTAGTAGAGAATTTAAGTTTATAACTTATTATTAGGTAGAGTAAATAATTAGTTTTAGTAGTAAATCTATCTATTAAAAGTTCTATAGTCTAGTATTAGTATTCTTAGCTTTTTTTATAGTATTCTTAGCTATTATTTTACTTATTTATTCTAGAAAGTAGATATTATAGTCTAGGCTATATCTAACCTTTAGTATAACGTACTTTATAAGTAAGCTAGTTATATAAGTAAGCTAGTTACTTTTACTAAGTTTTTACTAATAATTATCTTAACTACTATAAGTCTACCTACTAATACTAAGTTATCTTCTTAAGAAGCTAGAATATAGCTTATAATTTAAGCTATCTAGACTAGCTAAATTTAAAGTAAGTAACGCGCTATAGTAATCTACTATATTCTCTTATTATTATTATAAACGTAATGCGCTAGAATAATACTATAACGTAAAAAGATATCTAATTTAGTAAAACTTATAAAGAATAAGAAGTAGATAATAGTTAACTATATACTTAACCTAGACACGTAAGAATTTACTTTTTAGCTTACTACTATTTAAGATATAGCTAATATACTACTTATAGAGTAGAGTAGAAAGATTATAAGTAAGAACTAGCTAAATAACTTTATTACGCGCTATTCTAAGCTTAAAACGTAGCTTAATTATAAGTATAACTATTAGAGAGTAAAGTAAGAAGATTCTATAATTATTTAGACGTAGTTTAATCTAGTAGATAATATAAAGATAAAGTATAGTATTACTAATAAAAATATATATAATTTTAATAAATTTAGCTTTATAATAGAAATAATATTATCTTAGATAGTAGTTACTAGCTCTAAGAGATAATTATAACTAAAGAGTCTTTAACTAGGTAATTATAAGTAGATTTTAGTAATTATAATAGTAAGAGTAGTAGGTAATATATAGGTTCTACTATTTCTTATTATTATAAGTAAAAACTACCTCTTAGCGTAGTATAAAGGTAGCTAGCTACTACGTAACTAGATTATAGCTATCTCTAAAAGTAGCTAGATAATAAATAAAGTTAGTATTACGTAGTTAAAGTACTTTAACGCGTATACTAAGAGTCGCGTTATAAATATATATTATCTACTAATTTTAGATAGCTATAAAAGCTATAGCTTTATTAAATTCTAGTAGTACTATAAGAAGAATAAAATTATAGTTCTCTATATACTAGTATATTTATTATATCTTCTATAGCTACTTAATATTAGCTACTTCTTACTATTAAAGGTAGTATATAGCTACTAAGTTAAAATTCTAATATATAGTTATATTAACTATATTATAAAAACTAAGTTTCTACTTACGTTTTATATAGCTTTTTACGCGTTAATTATAAATAATAATATTAGAGTAGAATTTAGAGGTGCTAGCTTAGTTCTATTTAATCTAGATTTAGTAGTATTAAAGCTTAAAGTTTAATTATATACGCTAATACTCTCTACTAATAATACTACTACCTAGAAGTATAAAATACCTAGTAATTCTACTAAATTAAAGTTATAATTAACTCTAATTTAGAGAAAGATTATGTAGCACTTTAATTTATTACTAACTTATATTATTAAGTTGCTTAATTAGCTTAAGAAAGGTAATAAGCTAATAGTGTATTAGCTAGTACTTATAAAGTCTAAAGTTACCTAGCTTTAAGTAGCTAACGTATAGAAAAAGAAGTATAATTTACGTAAAAGAAAGTAGATTTAGAAAGAGAATACTCTTATAATTAAAGCTAGCTTATAGCTAGTTACTTAAAGAGAGGCTATAGATTAGAATAAGAGTAAAAAGTAGCGCGAAGAGGTAGTAGTATATAATAACTAGCTAGCTTAGCAACGCTATAGACGCTATAATAAGCTAGAGTATAACGCGTAAACGTACTAGGTAGTTAAAGATAATATAGATAAGTTAAATAGCTTATCTAGATTTATCTTAAGTAGCTTAGAGTTAGAGTAATCTAACTAAGATAGTAGCTTTTTAGTAGAGGCTTAGTAAAAGTAACTAGCTTACTTATATAACTAGCTTGCTTATAAAATACGTTACTAGGTTAATTAGATTATTAATAGACTTAGCTATAGCTAGTAGAATAATATTAATTAGAGTAGTATATAGATTCTAGGTATTCTAGACCTTCTTAAGAAGGTCTACTAGTATAACTAGGTTAAATTATTCTAGAAGTAGTATAATACGCTATTTATTCTTAATATAATTATTATTTATATCTATTTTAGCTAGATATTCTCTAGGTTTCTAGCTTAGTATATTAGAGTAAATAGTTTTTAAGTCTAGTTAGTATATAATCTAGAAGTTAAACTATAAAAGAAATTCTAACTACTAAACTTAACACTAGCTTAGAGTTTTAGTTAAGATAAAGTATTCTAGATTCTTATAGTCTATAATAATCTTAAATAGTTCTATAATATCTTATAGCTCTAGTCTCTATTCTTTAAGCGCCTTAATAATAGTACGAAGCTTCTTATTATAGATTTTATAGTTATATTCTAGCGTAGTATATTTACTAGAAAAATAAGTAATAAAACGTAGAATACCTTCTTTATTATATTATAAAAGAACTCTACTAAAAGTCTAGTTAGAAACGTTAGTTTCTAGAATAATACGCCTAGTATAATTAAATATAGCTAGTACTAAAACTATAGTAAAAGCTAACTTTAGATTTTAAAATATATTTTACTAATTATTACTCTAGTACTATAGTAAGTCTTTTCTTATAAACTTATTTAGTAGACTAGTAATCTTAGAAAAGTTCTAGATAAAGTATTTATAAAAGTTAGTAAACTCTAGAAACTTTTATAAATCTTAAAGATATAAAAGTAGTAACTAATCTTTAATAGTTTAAACCTTAGCTAGATTTATCTTAATACTTTCTAAGAAGACTATTAGGTCTAGATACTTTATTTCTATAGTTTTAAACTTATATTTATAGATATTAATTTATAAACCTATATTAATTAATTATTAGACTATTTTTTAGATATAGCTCTTATATTTTTTATAATTAGCTAAATAGATTAGAATATTATTAAAATAAATAGTATATATTTAGTCTAGTAGGTTATATAGCATATAATTAATATAGTTCTAGAAGAAAGCTAAAGTATTATATAGTCTAAATAGTATAATAAGTAACTTATAAAGTCTAAATTAAATAATAAAGATAGTTTTCTACTTATAGCTCTCTATAATATAAAGTTTATTAAATATAGTAATAATATCTAGTTTTATATAGATTTTAGTATTATATAATATATCTAGAGTTTTATATATAAGAGATAGTAAATATTAGTTCTTAATAGTAATATTATTAAGGTTTTAGTAGTCTTAATAGATATAAATTTCTTCTTCTAGTTTTACTATAAGTAATAGTAGTACTATATAGTATATTTAGAATTCTTAGATAAATTTCTTATCTAGGTTATTATTAAGCTATTTTCTAATAACTTATAGTTCTAGTAAGAAGAAAAGTCTATTTTTCTAGTATAGTAGCTTCTTTTCTAGTATAAGTTTAATTTTATAGTTCTAGACTTACTATAGTAGTAATTTATTTACTTTACTAGGTAGAAATTCTTTATATAGATCTACTAACTATAATAGTAGTATCTTAATAAGGTTCTTTTTTAGTAGATTTAGTTTTTCTTTTATAAATTTATTAATATTTATATTAGTAATACCTTTTATATATAGTAGAGTTTTACTTTTAGTAAAAAGCTTATATATTTCTCTAAAGAGTTTTTATATTTCTATATAGTTAAGCTCTTTCTAGATAATCTTTATAGCTCTTATACTAGAGTTTTAGTAGAATTAGAGAAAGATTATAGTAGACGCTAGTTAGATATCTTCTAGATTAGGCTACTTATTCTACTACTAGATAGTATAGAGAAGTAGAATACTTAATAGTAGAAGTAGTAGCTTTTATAGTAGTTTTTCTTATAGTTAGTTTAGAATTATAAAAGTATAGTATTTAGGTATAATATCTTTTTCTATATTAGTATTATACGTATAATAGTAGAGATAGCTAAAGATTAAACTTACTTTAATAGTAATTAGTAAACTCTTTTATAGTTAGTTATATTTAGTAACTTTTTTATATATAAGTAGTTTATAGTTAGAATATTTAGATTTATCTAGTATAGAGAGGTTATAGAAGGCTTATAAGAGGTCTAGAACTATAGAAATCTAGAGTAGTAAGAAAAGACCTATAAAGTAATAGTAGTATTAGTAATACTATAAGTTAAAGATTAACGTTATTTCTATCTAGTTTATACTTAGATTATAACGCCTTAGCTATAGTAAGCTAAGAATAATAGAAGTTTTCTAGACTAGAGTAGTAATAAAGAATAGATAGTATTTATAGTAGTTACTAGTTACTATTAGTAACTTAGTTCTCTATTTTACTATTTACTAGAAGAAGTATTTATAGTACTAGTATTAGCCTTATTTCTAGGTAAAGTTTTATAATAAGATTCTTACTAATAAATACCTATTCTAAGTATTTACTATTAATAAGTCTATTAACTACCTTAGAGTTATAGTACATAGAGAATAAGGTTATTTAAATAAGTAATAATTTACTATCTATAGATCTAAGTTATAGTAGCTTTTATTTAGCTAGAATATAGTAGATCTAATATATATTATTATTCTAGACTAACCTTAAATTCTCTATTAACTTTTAGTTATAGTATTAGCTAGAAGTTAGAAGTTTTCTAGAAAGCTAGAGTTTAATATACTTATTAAGAGTATAACTATAAATAGTAGTATATCTACTAGAGTAGTTAAGCTTAAAGTAGAGCTATTAGTTTCTTTTTCTATAAAGCCTTATACTTAGAATAGGTTACCTAGTAGAAAGTCTTATAAAGAATAGAAGTAGAGAGACTAAGATAAATACTATAATTAAAGTATATATAATAGAATTTAAAGAATAGTTTCTTACTTTATTCTAGTTAGTCTAAGCTATTTATACTTAGTATTATTTTATTTCTTCTCTATATAGTTATTTTTATTATATTCTATCTACTTATAGTAGAAATAAAGGTTTTACTAGATATATTATTCTTAAGTTAGATAGTTATTCTAAGTTAGATTCTAGAATAGATAGTAAGCGTTTAATTATATAGTATTAGAGTCTATTACTATTATATTAGAGAATATAACGCTATAGAAAGTTAGTAGCTCTTAGATTTATAGAGTAGATTTAGCGCTAAAGTAATAAGCTTATAGTTTATTAATATAGACTTTTTTCTATAGATTTTTCTAGCTCTTCTAGTATTACTTATACTACCTATTAATATTATCTAGTTCTAGCTTGTTTAAGCTTACTATAACTACGTTAGAGAGCTTCTAGAAAATCTTAATCTTAAGTAAATTAACTATCTACGTATTTATCTTTCTAGCTATAGTTATAAGTTAGTTATACTTAGTCTTAAAGTTAGACTAGAGTTTATTCTTTATCTAGTAGTTTTTAAAGTTAATTTTTACTTACTATAATAGATTAACTAAGATATAGATCTAGTTTATACTCTCTAGAATATTCTCTAGACCTTACTATAGCTAAGAAACTAGATTATTAAGATTATTAGTAATTATCTTAAACTTTATTTATAGTAGGCTATAGGTATTACCTTTTAGACGTTCTATAATATACTATAGCTAATAAAAGCTATTATTAAAGATATAATTATCTATCTTAAGAATATAGTAGATACTAGACTACTATATTTTAAACTATTATTAGCGCTTTAGTATATTCTTCTTATTACTCTTAAATTTTTCTAGGTTTTCTAAAATATAGTATCTACTACTACTACTAGTATTATTATTTATAAGATTAATAAGAGTAGTTATAATAGTTTTAATCTAGCGCTACTTCTAGTTATTTTTAAGTTCTACCTAATTAAGCTTAGCTTACTACTTAGTATCTTTAGCCTCTATCTAATTTATTTAATATATTAAAGTATTCTTAAGTATAGAAAAAAGAGCTATAAGAGTCTTAGCTTATAGTACTAAGTCTTATTCTAAACCTAGTAATATAATAAGCTTAGTTAAATTAGTATTAATACTAGTAGCTATTATTTACTATATTAGTAGCTAGAATTATATATAGTTAGTAAGAAGCTTTCTCTACTATTACTATTACTAATTACTTACTATAGTTCTAGAATCTAGCTAGCTTTATAGTTTTCTAGAGACGCGAAAAAAACTAGACTATATATAATAGTAACGTAGTTCTTAGTTTTTTTCTAGATCTCTAGTATAATACTAGAAAGAACTATTATAAAATAGTAAAACCTTAGATAGAATAGTATAAACTATTATAGAGTAGATAATATAATAATATAATATATTATACTATAAGAAGTAGAAGACTTAGTAGGCTATAAGAAATATCTATATAGACGCTAAGGCGCTAGCCGTAGTTACGTAAGTAGTATCTAAACTCGAATCTATATTAGTACTATAATATTACTAGAAGTAAAGTAGATTTTTTCTTAAAAGTTAGTTAAATACGTATAGCTTTTTAATTACGTAATATATCTTAGTGTAACTTTAATATAAGGTGTAATATACTATAAAGAATATATATATAAATTTTTATAGAAAAATATTAAGGTTTCGCTTAGTTATTTAAGAAAAACCTGTTGATTTTCGTTGATTTTCCTTGCCAAGAAATCGTGGGGCGTTCGGTGGTGTAGGGCTTCAGTGGTAAAGTACGTTATAGCCTATAGTAAACGGTAAGCAGCTAAATAATAAGACTTAAAATGCGCTTAGCCTCTTTCTATAGCTTATAGAAATTGTGGGGCGAGACCCCCTGCGTTCTCGTGCTTTGTCGGGTTTAGGGTTAGTAGAAGGTGTTAAATTAACTCTAGCTTAAACATCGCTCTTCGAGGTGAGTGATAACTTTGTAAGTCGATATTAGGCGGATTCGGCTGCTCCAAACCGCTTCACGAAGTCACCTCACTGCTTCACCTACATGAAGATATACGCAGTATTCCTTCAATCCTATTTGCCCCATGCTTGGAGCCCTGCCCGTTACGTCCAGATTTGGACTTATTCTTCCTCCGCAATCTCCCACTTCACGCTGTCCCCTGCGGCAACCAGTTCGGGATTCTTCTTCTTGAACGCCTCCTCCGCATCGTCGTCCTGGCTCACCATCGACAAGTGAAAGCTGATCCGACTGCTACTATCTCGATTTGGCCACTCGTTGGCATCCTTCAACCTCTTCTCCAGACAGAATAGAGCTAGCGAATCGCTCGAATATGGATTGTTAAGCGCGCCATCGTCCACTAGAATGCGGAGGTGGACTTCTGGTATGTGGCGCGATCGCAAGACGGAGATACGGAGGAAATCAGTGAGCGCCGCATCAGGGAACGGCGCGTCCTCGCCATGACTCTTAGCGAAAGCTCCAGCAAGGCGCTCTTTTAGATCCCGAGCAAAGAAGTTGATATTGAGCTCCCGCATGTATGTATCGGCCTTACGCTGCCTGGCTTGATGGTCGATATAGAAGCCAAGTCTAAGGAAGGAAATAACGTTAGAGCCAAATCGATCAATAGACGACGTGTCGCAGGAAAGGACAACAGGCTGTCGCTCGCGCTGAGGGCTGAGAGAGGCGATGACCTCTTCGTGAACGAAGTGATTGACGAACAGCAGCGAGTGCGGAGTATCGCGGTCGTAGAAGGATAGTCCGATGCTTTTAGTCAAGACTGGGCGTTGGATCGGTTGCGCTAGTTCGTCGTAGACGAGGCGCCGGATGTCTTTAGGTAAGTCAAGGAATCGGAACGGTCGGGTCTCGCAGGGTGACATGTCGCAGGTAGTTGACATGGTTGTGGTCGGAACTTGCTGAGTTCGGTTTTACGTGGGGAGCTACATTATATAGAGAGATCCGCACAGTTACACAATACATGCTTAACAAGCAACACAGTATAGGCGCTATACCCAGCGCCTGTACCTAGGTATACACAATAACAATCCAGTAGATACACACAATGAACAGGCGGCGCCATTTGGAGAAATGTAGTGAAAAGCAGCCAAGGAAAGAAAACCAATTTATTTATTTTTTAGCGCGGAAGTGCTACATTTGTCGTCTTGGTTGAAGAAGCTTTGCTCCCCCCTGTGAGAGCAGTATGACATTTCAGAAGGGCAAAATAACAGATGTTAGGAAACCAATGCTCCCGTCAATTGCGACCATCACATATCGCAGCATGGGAAAGGACATCCTCCCCCAAACTCCCACCTCGTGCATCTATCCTTGAACCCTAGATACTGCGCTCTATTCTTGAAGAGCCTAGTCAACTCTATCCCCAGAGACTCCTCAGCCCAAGCCTTCGTTATTCTTCCTATTTCTTTTGCGTACATAGACACTTGATACAGCTATCACTTCGAAGTGCACGGGGAGAAAAGTTGACGAACGAGTAGAAAGGGCCCTAGAAAGCGATGACCAGGCGATCCCGCGTGGAGCGCTAGCGATAGCGCTGATCGCTCCGAAGGATAGACTCATCGCTCCGGATCAACTGGCCTGGGGGCTTGCTCCGAAAGGACTCCGCACGATGCTCTCCCCACACGACGTCCCTTGTCTCTTTGAAGCGAAAAAGAGTCCGATGCTTCGGCTTGTAACTCCGAAGGAAAACATCACCCGCCAAAAGGGGATCAGAATGAAAGCGGGCATAGGAATGGTATGCTGGGCAAGCTGTTCGTCCACTCTTTTGGAGAGTGCGTATGACGGGCTCTACCGGAAGAGCTTCATCTGGTCTTTTGAAGCAATCTCCCATGGAATGGCATTCCGATCCGGCTCTTGTATCCAGTTGTGACGGAAATGTGCGTCATCCTGACAAGGGCCTCTTAGGGCTCCTAGGACGCTTACTCTGGTCTTAATCGTTGCTTCACTTTTTCCTCGTCTTCCCAAGGACTGTAGAAGTTTGCAGATTTCGCGTGTTGTGGTCTCCGGCGAGCTGGAGTGCCGTGGGTGTCCAGCCAGAAGAACAAGCTCGAGATTGGGGCTCCGCCGCAATCGGATGAGCGTTTGCTCTACGAAGTTGTAAACGTTTCGTGCCATTTCTGGTGATAACCTTAGAAAAGACGAATCGCCCACTCCCGAGCGCTCGAGCGCTCCAATGATAAACCTAACAGGGTCGCTGACGGTGCTCGCCGCTGGCTGCACCCCTAGGCCGTCCGGGCAAGAACCGTTCGTCTGAAGCCAATGGACATCGCGACGCCGAGCAATAGTGAGGGAAAAGAGCAGACTGCTATAAAACGCCTCCTGGTTCTGGCTGCATATGACAACGGGCGGGGAGCCATCGTTAAGCCAACGTAATACAGCCCGTATCTCAGCATTGACTTGTCGCGAAGCCTGTAAGACTGACGTTGGGGCAGCATAACCATACCAGCGGCCGAACCCTCGCAAGCTATGGATGTGTGAGAATATAGGCCGGTATATGAGCCGCATCATGTGCGAATAGACCTCGAGGCGGAGCTCTTTTGGCAGGGTCGTCAAGGGAAACGGCTTGGCCTCCGGCCTTCCGAGCTCGCGGGCGTCGTCAACATCGATAATGAATCCGGTTGTTTCATCGAGAGCCATGCCAGCTGAAGACTGCAATCGTGTCTGCAGATGGTTGTTGAGGGCTGAATCGGGAGGAGAGATACATAAGTCGCCGGTCTTGGCATTATGGCCCAAGCTTCCCATACCGTCCAGCACAACATGGCCGCCGAGCTTCACTCTCGTATTTTATCCTCGAACATCCTCCTCCCGACGTTTTCGCCATGCTCTCCGGAATCCTGATCTTTAACCAAAAAGGCGAGAACCTCATCTTCCGCGCCTTTCGCAACGACTGCCGCCCGCGCCTCGCCGACGTCTTCCGCATCCAGGTCATCTCCAACGCGCAGGTGCGCTCACCCATCCTCACGCTCGGCTCCACCACCTTCAGCCATGTCAAACACGAGAACATATACTTGGTCGCCGTGACGAAGAGCAATGCCAATGCCGCGCTGGTGTTCGAGTTTATATACCGGCTGATTGGACTGGGGAAGGCGTATTTTGGGAAATTCGATGAGGAGGCTGTGAAGAATAACTTTGTGCTGGTGTATGAGCTGCTGGATGAGATATTGGATTTTGGGTATCCGCAGAATACGGAGACGGATACGCTGAAGATGTACATCACCACCGAGGGCGTGAAGTCGGAGCGAGCAATGGTACGCTTTGGATGTGTGGAGTGCAATTGGTGGCGCTGGTGGCTGACTGGATACAGGAGGACTCATCCAAGATCACCATGCAAGCGACCGGCGCCCTCTCATGGCGGCGGGCCGACATCAAGTACCGCAAGAACGAAGCATTCGTCGACGTGATCGAAGACGTGAACCTCCTCATGTCGGCGACGGGAACAGTACTTCGAGCAGACGTAAACGGACAGATCATAATGCGCGCGTATCTTTCCGGAACACCAGAATGCAAATTTGGGCTGAATGACCGGTTAACGCTCGGCGAGGACAATCTACATGGACCGTCAGGGAATCGAGCAGGCGCGAAAGCAACAAGAGCAGCCGCAGGAAGCGTGACGCTGGAGGACTGCCAGTTCCACCAGTGCGTGAAGCTAGGCAAGTTTGACACGGACAGGATAATCTCCTTCATACCGCCCGACGGCGAGTTTGAGTTGATGCGGTACCGTGCGACCGAGAACGTAAATCTCCCCTTCAAGGTCCATGCCATCGTCAACGAGGTTGGCAAGACCAAGGTTGAATACAGCATCGCCATTCGCGCGAACTACGGCTCGAAACTCTTCGCCACAAATGTCGTCGTCCGCATACCAACGCCCTTGAACACTGCTCGCATTACAGAACGGACATCACAGGGCAAGGCCAAGTACGAACCCGAACACAACAACATCGTCTGGAAGATACCCCGGTTTACAGGCCAGAGCGAGTTCGTGCTCTCCGCAGAGGCTAGCCTGACGAGCATGACCAACCAGAAGGCTTGGTCAAGACCGCCCCTCAGCTTGAGCTTTTCGCTGTTGATGTTCACGAGCTCGGGATTACTGGTGCGGTACTTGAAGGTCTTTGAGAAGAGCAACTACAGCAGTGTAAAGTGGGTGCGGTACATGACCAGGGCGGGTAATTACGAGATAAGGTGAGTTAGCATTGATGACGCTAGATCAGACCTCGGGTACTAACCGCGATCCAGGTTCTAAAGTAATTGAGCATTATATTTGAGACGTGGAAGTAGCATAAGTGGAGTTGCATTGAAGGCGTTTAAGGAGTATAGGCGTATGATATCCAAGTGCTCTGGACATTTTGTTCCACAGCTACGGTTAAGGCGGAAAGCAACGGTAAGGTCAACCATCCAAGATCGTGAATCAAAATGCGTTAATTTCGTAGCGTATCGCCCCCAATCCTTGCTAATTAGTGCATCACGTACCCGATGCCCTGTATCACCGTCCTTGTCCCCGAGATCGCTGTCGCCGCACGTTCGCGAGAGGCCATATGATGCATGGTGCCTCGCATAGGCTGGGTTGTCCGATATAGCCTGACTTCCTTCAACCCCGCTTCTTGCGTACAACCCGTTGTGGCCGGTCGCCTTCTCGAAGGTTACCGTTCCACTGCTGTACAAAAGATTGAGTGGCTTGTTGAAGTGCCACGGCACGCCATAACGACACTTAGATCCCATCTTGTGCCATCGCTGGCTTAGTCCTGCGACTGGGGGTAGTACGGGCGAGGTGGTAAGGTAACACGGAAGTACAACATGAGCCATTTACTTGAAAGGCAGGCCTGCGAAGTCCTTCCCTCGATCTTGCGACCTTCTTCCGTTTCGGCAATGGAGATTGTTGCGGCTTTCTCGTTAGTGTGCAATGTACTTCAACTTGCCGAAACGTCTCGAAAGGTCTTTGTTACCGTCAAGGAACTCCGTTTGTCCATAGATGGCTCCACGCACGAGATCAATGAGCTCCGTCTCACAGCTCAGCAGCTGCGGCAGACCGCAGAGAACATCATGCAAAAGGAAGACGACGAACGCCTATGCGAACTAGCACAATATGCTCGGAACGTTACCGACGAGCACGTAGCTTCGTTAGAAGCGATTCGTTTGAAAGATCGTGGAAGCCTATTCCAGGCCACTTTGGCAGCAGTCAAGGCGAGATACCGAAAGAAAGATTTGGAGGATTCGCAGGCCCGGATCGATCGACTCGCTAGGGATATCACCAATCATATCATCGCGACTCGGGTCCCTGCGATGGATTCAAACATCGACGGCTTGGTGCAGCGACAATTTGCTTCGGATCAGATGACCTCCCAGAACTTCGACGCGATGAAGCGGCAGCTTGAGAGGGTGAACAGCCTCTCGGTAAAGGGCGTAACTATGATCGACACTACCAATGAATCTATCACGAGGCTCCAGCATTGGATCACGAAGAACGAGCAACTGCAGAGTAGAAGGCAATGTATGCACGCGCTGTATTTTCCGCAGCTACGGAGCCGCGAGGATGCCGTGAGAGAAGCGCACAAGAAGACCTTTGGCTGGATATTTGAGGATCGTGCCAACGATATTACGCGTCATCATGAGCCTCGGTTTCGCAATTGGTTGCAGTTGGAACGAACCGGACAAGAATGTTTTCTGGGTTTCCGGCAAGCCTGGCGCTGGAAAGAGTACCCTGATGAAGTTTCTAGCCCACCATCCACGGCTGAGGGAGCATCTGCAACTATGGGTTGGAACACGATCTTTGCTGGTTATCGACTACTACTTTTGGAGATTAGGATCAACCGCATTGCAAAGGTCATTGAATGGGTTACTCCGGTCGCTCCTATATCAAGTGTTTAGAGCATATCCGGATCTGATCGACCAAGCCTTCCCAAATCAGGACTGGATGACCGGAGGCCCGCAATACGAATTTCCACAGGACGCTCTTCGTGAGGCTTTGAGAATTGTCCTCCAGAAAGCAACTGAGAATGACTTCCGCTTGCTGTTTTTCATTGACGGCCTCGACGAGTTCGGCGATCGCAGCGAGCTCGATGACCTTAACAACCCTGATGACCAGGGCCTCTACGCAAGGAACCTCATCGACATCCTCCGTATCTTCTATGACTCGCCCGCAGTAAAGCTATGTGTCTCAAGCCGTCCCCTGAACGCCTTCAAAATTCAGTTCGGGCAAACCCATGAGCGGTGTTTCCACCTCCATGAGCTGACCAAAGACGACATAAAGGCGTACATACATGAGACGTTAGGCCAAAACGAGACATACAGACGGCTTGCTAGCAAAGATCCGGAATACGCCGCACTGGTTGCCGAAATGATAGAAGCCGCACAAGGCGTGTTTCTTTGGGTATACTTGGCATCAAACTCGCTCCTAGAGGGAATCACGAATGCAGATCGAATCTGGGACCTACGGAAACGCTTGCGAGATCTGCCTCATAGCCTAGGTGCTATGTATGCGCGCATCCTGTCCACGATCGAGCCCCGTTATAGGCGTATCGCCGCTCGGACGCTCCTACTTGTGTCTTTGCGGAAGCAGGGGTGTCATGTCATGCATTACCTCTGCCTGGATGATGCATCGAGAGAATGGAGCGTCGATGATCTTTTGAGACTGGAAGAGCAATTACCTAATTGGGTCAATGCACGATGCAAATGCTTACTGGAGGTGTCTGACACTAAACGAGCAGTCACGCAAGAGATAAACAATGATCATGCGCGGCGTATTGTCCGTCTTTACAGCGAATTGCTGCAACCCATCCACCGAACTGTCGTGGAGTACCTGAACGAACAGACCGTCCAGAGAGAGCTTCGTGTCCAGGCTAAGCTCTCAACCAGCATAGACGAACTCATGGCCAAAACCAGCTTGGCGTCAATCCGCACTCTCGTCCTCATTCTCGAACAGCTACCGCATCTTTATGATCCTACCGACGAACAGAAGGAGCCCAAGTGGGCCAAAACATCCCTCTCCTTGTTGGAGGAGGTCGCAAGGTTTGGTTCTTGGACGGAGGATCTGGAGCCCGGATATGCTTCCAAGCACTGGACAGAGCTGGAGCTCATCACTCGTGGATCTGTCATTCATGGTGAACCATTACTTTCCTTCTTGGTACGGAGTAAGCTCCTCCTCGTCATATTCGAATGCCATCCTTCACCAAACCTAAGGATAATCGACCTTGCTATTGTCCACAACGCGTCCAAACTGGTCAAGCACGAGCTCGACCGAGCACCGGCACTCATTGCCACTGTTCCCGGGGGCCTTCCCCCGCTTTACCTTGCTTTAATGAAGGCCTGTTGGAGCCCAGAGAAGGGGAACCTCATACCACCCACAGTAGAGCTACTTCTCGAACGCGGCGCCGATCCTAACGAACCTTGTGCCGGGTCCACACCCTGGAAGGCCTTTCTCATGCTCCAGGTTTGCTTTGACACAGTTTTAGGGAAGAGGTGGAACAAAACCGGGCCATTAGTCTGGGACTTTCTAAAGCATGGAGCTGATCTCACCGTCTCATGCCACCTGAGCGCCACAGGAATATCACATCCACACGACCCCGCAAGGATCGTCCCTGCGGATGGGTCCATTAGGGTACTGCTTTCAGATCACCATGAGAAGTATGGAATTAAAAACTTTTCGTTATCGGCGGCGGCTATAGTTCGCTATGTGATGGAAGAGCCGGAGGTTGCCAGCTCCAGTGCCGCATATTTGATACCTCCGGTGGCGGAGGAAGATTCGGTCGCAGCTGTTCTGAGAAGGATCGCAAGAGAGATAAGCGTGACGGAAGGCGTGTTGGATCCCCACAATAGAGAATAACGCGCTGTTTATTCAAGGGGTGCTGTTAGACGTGCAATGTAGCTCGAGTGCGATAATTTCATTTTGCGGACTATTCCTCGGGATCAAAGGGTGGTGGGCACGGACAAATCCCAGTGCCATTCCATTCTCCTAAGAGTAAGTAGCCTTAGACCTCGCTCCTTCCTTTCTCGAACAGCGGGGCTACAGTATCACTCGGTCCAACACCAACACCGACGCCTTCGACCCTCCGTCCTGTCAGTTCTCTTTGTATCCGCCGACGGCGAGAGCGAGCTACTGTCACTCAAAGGTGGAGTTGCGGGTCGCGCAGCGTAATGCGTTGGTCCACTTAGTCCCTCGTACGGCGCCACCCTAGCCCATCTCTTCCTCAACCGTTACTGTCCCACGTGCCGCAAGAGCTAATTGGTTTCTAGGCTTATCATGCACTGCACCAGCTATGGCACAAGCATGCTTTCATCTTCATAGGCGTGCAGACGAGGTGAAGGAGGCGCATAGGTAAACATTCGGATGGATTCTCGATGGCGATGCTCCCGGACTGGGCTCACCAAAGCACTCCTTGTTCAGAAACTGGCTTCGATCCGATGACCCAGAAATAAACGTTTTCTGGGTATCTGGAAAGCCGGGGGCAGGCAAAAGCACGTTGATGGAATTCCTTTCTCATCATTCGTCTCTCCCGGTTCACCTTCGCGAATGGTCTGGCGGCCACCAATTAATCATCGCCGAGTGCTTCTTCTGGGGGAATGGGAGGATATTGCAACGATCACTCGTTGGTCTGTTGCGATCGCTGTTGTATCGTATACTCGAAAAACGAAAGGATTTGATTCCTCTCGCTTTTCCGGGAGCCGAATGGGTCAACTGTGGATCCAAGTTCGAATTCCCGCTGAAGACACTCCAAGACGCATTAAATCGCATTCTACATACTCAGCAGAACCATAATCTTCTGTTCTTCTTCCTAATAGATGGCCTAGATGAGTTCGACGATAGAGACGAATACGGTAGAACAGTACGTGACGAAGAAGAGTTAGTTGAATTCCTCCGAACTTTCCGCCAATCGGCTGCGGCAAATCTATGCGTCTCGAGTCGACCTCTGTCTAGCTTTGTTCACGAGTTTGGCTGCGATCCCCAGCGTTGTCTGGCCATTCACGAACTCACCCGCGACGACATACGCGTCTACATCAAGGGAGAACTCGAAGATGACCCGGAGTTTCGACGTCTAAGCGAAGGCCACCCAT
Organism: Trematosphaeria pertusa; assembly: GCF_010094035.1. Lineage (NCBI taxonomy): Eukaryota > Fungi > Ascomycota > Dothideomycetes > Pleosporales > Trematosphaeriaceae > Trematosphaeria > Trematosphaeria pertusa. The sequence continues at coordinate 23,902 of NW_022987249.1, read as the reverse complement.
CTTATACGGTGCTTGTAAGGGAGTTGATCAATGCGGCTAACGGAGTTTTCTTGTGGGTACGGTTGGCTTCACGCGCCCTCGCGCGAGGCATCAAGAATTCTGACCGGATTTCCGATGTACTGCAAAGGTTGGAAGCCCCCCTACAGAATTAGAAGACTTGCACGACTACATACTGTCTAGCATTGAGCGAAGGTATCAAGAAAGCGCCGCAAAGATGTTTCTCGCCACTCTGGACCATGCGGGTCTCTGTCCGCTTCAATACGGCTACATGGAGGACACGGAGTACTCCAAAATCATTCGGAGAGAGAGTCTAAGCCTTGAGGAGCTAGCAGCTGCTCACCAAAGAATGCTGATACGAATAAATACGCTTTGCAAAGGCTTGTTGGAGTGTCGTGGCGGTGCTACGGATCCTTGGAAATCGGGGACAAACGTCGACATGAAGGCCATGATCGATACCTCTGTTTATGCCAGTCACAGAACCGTCATAGAGTTCCTGAGACTGCCCGCTACGAACAAACGCCTGTCAGATAGTGCTGGCACCGATTCGGATGCGCGCCGGGCTTCCTACTGCAAGTCTTGTACTGCCCTTTTACAAGCTCAATATCTGATGGGTCTGACGGTACGCTCATACAAAACGACTATGTCTCTCCAGGGATTTGACAGACAGGCGGAAGTCCTCCCGTTCCATATGACCTTGCCCTTGTGGACAGACCTTGAGCGCGTCTTAGTGTGCAGTAAATCGAGCCCCCGGGAATTCTTATTGAATCAAATGTTATACGAGGTACGGAGCCTTCGTATGGACTCGCATAAGATTAGAGACTTGATTGGTCAATCTTCACTAGAATCTAACTTTTCAGCACTCTTAGCTTCCAGTGGTGGTTATGGCAGCCGATATGTTCAATCTCGACTGGAAAGCAATCCGGCACTTCTCGTCAATGGACCCAAAGGACTACCGCCGCTTTTTGCCCTTGCGAGGTCGGGGTATCCTACCGACGAATATTTAAGAATGCTCCGTGTTCTCTTAGAGCTTGGTGCGAACCCGAACCTCTCATTCGTTGGCACAACACCCTGGGAGGTCGCTTTGACGTTCAGCTATTCGTTTTGCAATCGTGAAATGATTATCCACAAGGGGGAGAACAACTTCGTGGATAGGCGCATGTTGGCGATGAGCAGACTTTTCATCGAATACGGCGCCGATTTGGAAAAAGATTGCAATCTCACCGTTCTCCGTATCAACAGGGACAGGGTTATAATTTTGGACGCACATGACATGGACCGAATGTGTCTCGGCCGCAAAGAGCTCCCGCGCCCGCACCGGAGCTACAAAGTCCCCGCAAAGGCGCTTGTTCGATACCTTTGCCGGGGGGCGGGAGACCCAGTCACGGACTTGATTCCGGTTGATGAAGAGCTCGAGGACACCGAAGTAATCACGGAGAGAATAACCGAGGAGCTGAGATCGATCGAGAAATCGGATTGGAAAGTATATAGGAAAGGAGAGGAGGAGGAGTAAGACGCGCTGAATGAGAATTCTGCCTTTTTTCCCGGCGAGCTTACTCGTTCTTGCTAGCTTGGGTTTCGACGTTTGCAGTCACATGCATCTATCTCCAGTCAGATTTAACTCTACGATTTCTTTGGTGGTCTGATCTTTTAACGGAGTTCTCTTTTATGGATCTTTCTTTACTTGTACGATCTAATGCGCAGTCTCGATAATGCAAGTGAGTTCCGCCATACCCCTTTCCGCATATTACACTTCGTAGTTTTTGCCTCGCCCTTATCCGAAGAAGTTACAACACGGAGATTGCCCATGTTGATGTCGAAGATATCTACATCAGAGTGCGGTTTGTAGCACTCGGTTTTTCAGCGCGGTTATATCGCTTCATCCATCCCAACGCTCATCCGTCGTTCGCAACTTTGGAATCCTGCTCATAATGTCCTTCAGCTTTGTATCCAGGTTCCCAGCGATTTTTGTCTAGTTGTTGGAATTCTCAGCTCCTTCACGGCCGCGAGTTTGAAAAGAGTGAGGTTTCCCCCCTTCACCCATTTGCGCCACGTGTGAGGATGCTTTTCGAACGTTGTAGCGGAAAGCTTTGATCTCCTGTTTGTGGGCAGAGCGGCACTGCTCGATCTGAGTCACTTTAATCTCAGCAGAATCTTCAGCGAGCAGTGTTTCGATGAGTTGCCGAAGGGATAGGACAGCTTTTTGTGCTCATTCCTTCGCAGCTTCTTCTAGTCTTTTCGTACCCTTGGGAAAATGTCCTTGGTCGGGACTCGCGGACTCTCTGGACTCTTTTCGCTCATTTTTTGCTCGCTGCAATACACCCTCCTTCTAGCGAGCGGGGTCCGTGGAATTCTAGTACGACGAAGGGTAGTTCTGCCTGCTGAAATGGTGATGTACTCGCTTTGGCCGAGAATATGGCTACACGTTGTTGGACATATTGGAGATTATGGTGATGTTGAGGTGAAAAATGCTCGGACGCGCAGTTTGGGTTCTCGTTGAAGACTCATACCAGTATGCATGACTCTTAGTATGAGTAAAGAGAGTAGGAAAGATTTGAGTACGTGTTTCTTCTTTGTACTTCGTGACTGACTGACTGACTGTTGGGTTGGATCATCGCAATTTACATTACGGAAGGGAGGTCCTTACCTTATATTGGAAGTAATTCTTTCTGTGAGCTCAGTAGAATGAGTAGGGCTGAACGACTACTTTATTTATGGTAGGCCTGCTCTTACAGACAGGTGACTAAAGTTCTATGGCGATAAGGAGCAGGCCTATGCGGATCAAACGCCTCTTTATTCTTCGCCTCTCCACGGAGCACCAGAAGGAGTCAGAGATGCTTGTTAGTGCTCATGGCGGGCGATAGACCATGTACTAGTGGTTCGATACGTGGGTGCTCGGTCGTGCAAACAGTCAACGCACGATGACTTGACTAGGTCTACTCATAGCTCTGAGTCGGAGCTGATAGACGTGCATGACTCTTTCCTTAGTATATAAAGCGCTTGAAGCGCGTCTCCACGAAGGACCATTCTCCATCCACTCCCAGACTTCCACAACTCCAGTTCTTAAAGTACAAAGCTAACGCATCACAATTTCACAATCAAATATCTCCTTTCGAAGGGCACTCGTCGCACTACTGCCAGTTCGCAACCATGTCTGCCCCTGACGCCCCCGATGCCCCCGCTGCCCCCGTCGTTCCTGCTGCCCCCGCCGTTCCTGCAGCCCCCGACGACGACTACAACGACTACAAGAAGTACCTCGAGACTGAAGATGTGGCTACCCGCAGAATCGGACTCTTAATCTTCCTCTTGAGGTGCACGCCCAGTGCTGCTGTTAAGGTGAACCCACTGCCAGAAGAGAGTGAGCTGATCAGGGTATACGCTCAGCTTCAGCAAGATATCAGGAACCTTCCTAAATATGGTACATCCTTGGAAAAGGATTTCGAAACTTGGGCGAAGCTCGGCACCTACCCTTGGAAGCCGGCATTCACTCTTAACACGGGGCATGAAAAGAATTGCGCAAAACGCCTCTTTCGCGTCTGCCTGCTTGCCAAGGAACTCGAGTGGGAGACAGAGTCTTGGAGCAAGGGGAGGATCAAGCAGGAAGTCGGGTGGTTCCTCGCCGGGAAAGTGTATGGCGGGGGTCTTTTTCGGATCCGAAGTCAAAGCAGCGGGTACTCTCCGGAGAACCCTGGCGCATTCTCCACGACGCGGGAAAAGAAAATGGACATACGGATGAGGGAAAGGAGTTAGTCCAAAGGTTGGATGAACTCGCAGAGAACATCTATCTAGGCATTCCGCCCCAGTACAGATGATATCTTGCTCCACTGGCTCGTGGATCTGGCTTTGGGGGTATTAGGAGGATTTTACTCATTTCAGAACTTTCATTTGCCTTTCCTTTGCCCTTCTTTTACAGTCTGTAAGAATTTTGTGGTATATGTATTATGGATGTTGTACACGGCGCTCCACTGGCTCGTGCATCCAGCTTTGGGGGTGTTAGGAGGATTTCACTTATTTTAAGACTTTCCTTTGTCTTTCCTTTGTCGTATGTACAGAATGTTGTAATGTATGTATTATGTATGTTGCACAGGGTGCTCCTTTGACTCGATCAATGGAAATCCTTGAGCTTGAGGCACTGCAATTTGCCGCCATAGAATGAACACCATCCATACTCGGCCAAATGGGCAGCGGCTGCGGTCCACCAAGGGCATGAAGTGAGGTGAAGCGCTCATCTTGGGATTTTCTTAGTGATAGAGGCTTGTGACTCTGCCGAAAATGTGCTGTCGTTGATGAGTGAGCGCATCGCCATGCGCGGTCGATGATCCGAGCGTCCTCATCATACTTCTCCTAGAGTCACCGATAGGTTTACTCATAACATGGACCAACGTGCGAATGCAAGGCATAATGTGCGCCACGTCAGTAACGAGTAGAGCATGCCTGGTAGAACTGGCGTGTATTTAGCCACGGATGCGCTGCCTGTCTTATAGCTCTTCCACGTTACCATCGGAGGTACGATCACACGGAAGAGTGAAATCTAGAAGAAATATTATTACCTTGCGATCATTAAATCATTAACTTGTTCAATTCAAGGCTGTCGGGCAACGACATAATGGAAAAACGATACCGCATACTCAACTTTTACCACTCATACGACACTATCAGGAGCAAAAGGATCGCAATTCTTCTGCTCTTGTAGAAATAATACGCTTATATCCGCTAACAGACACCCAGTCAGCGTGCAATAACCCCCGCCTGCAGACTCATCGATATGACTGGCAGCGCGTCAACAAACACGTTATGAGTATTTCAGCGGTGTATATAAATTCTCGGAAGCGATCCTTCGAGCGTCGCTGCACTCCACTGCATTCCTGTTTTCTTATGAGCATACATCTACTTCTACAGACGATCGATTGCTCACCACAACTCTCAAACAACTGCAGCCTCCCCAATGCCAGAGTACGAGAAAAGCCCCGAGAAAATTCTCCAGATGCCAGCGGGGACATCACGCCGAAATGCGCTATTCGTCTACATCTGGCGCTGCGTCCCCGCAGTGACGGATAACATAAAGAAGCCAAACCCAGAGATCCTCATCAATCTATACGATCAGCTCTATGTCGCGCTCCAAAGCGTCCCCGAATACAGCGACGATCTAAAAGGCGATCTCAAGCAAGCGAGAGAGGGGGGGGACTATCCATGGAATTCGCACGTTTCTACCATGGCCGGGAAACGATGGGCTGTGATATTCTTCCGGCTAGCTCTTCTCATGAAACTTGGAGTACGACAAGTAGACGGAGTCTCGGAAGAGGAACAACACGAAGGAGTGTGGAAGGAAGTCATGGCTCATGTTTTTGATGACGAGCTTGGGTATTATGGAGGCTTTTCAAAGAGGCGGTTCTTTTGAATCGGGGCCTTGCGCGGGAGCTGGAGAAAGTCAACGAGAGCATGCCGAAGAAGTTCGGGGGAAGCAAGCAGGGGAGTTGGCCCCCGGAGGGGTCCTTCTGAGCTGGGAGTGTTTTCGAAGCTGTATTTGATAGGTTTTCCTTAACTTCTTAGATGCCGAGCGGCCAATGATGCATTCGAGTACGGTACAATTCCTTGACCATTCTCTACTTCACTCTCTATCAAGTCCTATAATCCCCATTAATGGTGACATACTCATGCGAGAAATCGCACGTCCAAACCGTCGCCTCATCGTGGTACTTCTCGCTCAGCCTCACCAAAATCTCTAGATCTTCCGCCTCCAGTATCTTCGCCGCTCGCTCTTCATCTACCTGTTCCGGCTCGCCCTTGACGAGCAGCTTCAACTCCTCGCTGCCATCGGTCGGGATGAAGCTTACGGATGTCTCCTCCGGGATGACCGACTCCACGCCCTCGGCGTAGCCTGTAGCGCAGAGTACCCGACCCCAGTTCGCGTCCTTGCCGTAGAGCGCAGTCTTGACGAGTGGTGAGCGAGCGATGGTGCTGCCGACGCGTTTGGCGTCCTCGTAAGTTTTCGCGTTTGTGACGCGGATGGTGACGAATTTCGTAGCACCCTCACCGTCGCGGACGACCAGCTTGGCGAGGTCAATTGCAAAGTCTGTGAGAGTTTCCTGGAAAGCTCTGAAGTCTTCGGAGGAAGTAGAACTTATAGTTTGACCACCTGCAGCGCCGTTTGCAAGGATAGCTACGGTATCGTTGGTCGATGTATCGCCGTCTATCGAGATGCTGTTGAAAGACTTTGTAATTGCGTTCGTGAGGGCTTGCTGCAGAGGCGCGGGAGCGATTGGCGCGTCTGTACAGATTATACCAAGGAGAGTCGCCATGTTCGGGTGGATCATTCCGGCTCCCTTCGTCATGCCGGCGATGTGGTATTCTTCCTGGCTACTCGGTAGCATGAACGTCCTAGAAACGAGCTTTGGAAATGTGTCCGTCGTGCATATCGCCCGCGCGGTGCTCAGCCAATGCTCATGCGTATCCCCGAGGTTATAGTAGACTGTAGGCAGCTTCGAGAGGATCTTCTGAATCGGTAATCGTTGCCCAATGACCCCTGTGCTCATCACGATGCTCCTGCTTCCGTTGCCATCGTCCTCGCCATTGCTGTCATTTATGAAGCATTTGTCCGTCTCCTGCCCCATCTTGATCGCGTCCTCAATCCCGCCCTTGCCCGTCACGGCATTCGCGCAACCCGAGTTTATGATCACCGCCCTAACACCCTCACCCTTCCTCCTTTTCAGCATCTCCCGGCTTACAGTCACAGGTGCCGCCTGGAACTTGTTCGTTGTGAATACTGCTGCGCCTGAGCACGGTGTGTCGGACGCGATGAGCGCGAGATCGTCGAACCGGGTGTTTGAGGGCTTGACGCCGACATGTGCGCTGCCGGCACGGAAACCGAGGGGATAGGTGCCGGAGGTAGGGACGTATCGCTTTTTGGAGGGTGGAATGGCGCCTTCGCCGGGCGCAGAGTAGGCGCGGACTTGGGACATCACGACGCGGTTTGTCCGAGCGAGGAGGCGGGCGTTGGGGCGTGCGAGGGACATGTTGACTAGAGAGAAGTGAGCTTTCTCATGCCATACCCAAAACTATGCTCTCGTTGAGGGAACGCAAGAAATAGACGACGTGAGGTATGACGCAGACAGGTTACCGCTCAGGAAGCCCGGGAAACCTCAATCGCCACGCAGAACCACAGGATCAGAACTCAAATCTCACCTCTGGAGTTATATCTAGCCCCAAAGAACGCTAAATCACTCAATTGGACCCTCGCGCCCTCCAGACGACGTAGGCTTGCAGAGTCATGCGCGCCCGCCGAAATTTCCTGCCCTTATCCGTTATCGCTCCCCGCATCACGCTAAGCCTAGTTGGCCTCCTACCAAACCTTGTCCGAACCGCAGCCCAATTCTTCCCTAATCGGCGCTTGACCTTCCACGTATTGACTTCGCTTCCAAGCTGGAGGCCTTATATAGGATTTCGGGCGGCCGGCTGAGAGACGGGGCTTCGGGCGGTCTCACCAGTATGGCGTCGAGAGGCTGGCGCTGTTTCAGCCTTGCAGCGCGCTAGCCTTCGCGACTTCCTACAGGCAACAGTTCCTACTTCAAGCGAGCCTGTGGACTTATGTGTTGGGCATCCTTTGTTGCTCTATGTGTCCTACAAAGGTAGGCCTCCTCGGCTCCATCTAAAGAACTCCTGGTCCCATTCTAGCCACATCCTCGGCCAGCCTGATGGCTGATGGCGATTGTGCCTCTCCGCAATTGACGAACACAGAGTTATAAGGGATCATGGCGTACGTATACTCAAGCTAGAGCAAAGACATGGCCGCTCCGTTGACGCTTGTAAAGGGACTCTACCGACATTGTCGTGCAAGCTGCTCAACGCTTCCTCGCATCTCTAACGCCGAAGGAGAGCAGCACCCTCCACGACCCAAGATCCCCCCGAGGCTCTGAAAGACGCCCAAGAACTGTGTTCTAAGCGTAATGCCAAAATACACTCCTCCTGTTGGAAGCAAATAAAGTCTTTCAGCGATAAACTCGACCCTTACATGAAAGGATTTGACATGATTGTTCAATCTCATCCAGAGTGCGCAGCAATTGTCTGCGGCGCTCTCAAACTTGTCCTCATAGTATAGCCTTCCCCCATAAGATCCCCATGGTCATGTTTTCGCTAACTTGTTTGAGCTCGCACATTGTTACGTCACGTTCTTCGAAAAACTCGCTGAATTCTTGGAACGTCTTGCCCTTGAGATGCCGTCCTATGAGAGGATTCTGGCCAATCCTTCTTGGAACGTTTCTGTATCGCTTAAGGCATCTATGCAAGAGCTGTACGTGGCCATATTCGACTTCTTTCAGGCAGTACTTGGGGTCTTCCGAAAATCTAGCGGCGGTATGTGGTTACTGGACACCCACCCTGTTGCGAAGATTCAGACTCTAACACTTTTTAGGACTTAAGAGGACTCCCAAGATTATTGTGGATATTCTGCGGCGTCCATTCGATGTCAGATTTCGAGATATCATCTACCGGTTCCAACTTCATCGAGACATCGTTTTCATGGAATTAGAACTTCTCGAAGCTGAAGAGGCTACTAAAGACAGGCGTGCGTCCGCTGACGACCGTGAGGCAGCCGCGGAACATCGGAAAGAGGCCAAACAGTATGAAAGAGATGCACAGCGCACGAGACAGCAGCTGCTTGACCTCATGGAGCAAACCATGAGACTGAGCGAGCAACACGCAAGGGGTACGTGCACGTCTGTTCTTTCTCATTCAATCCTTGTCACTAATCGCTTTTAGACAACAAGCTGGGACGCATTCGTAAATGGATAAACCCTTCATCGTTCTCCGATGATCTTGAAAAAGCCCAGGAAATGCGCGAAAAAAGGACCAACGAGTGGTTTTGGGACACTCCCTTCTCCAAGAGTTGGAAGCAATCCTCAGAGTCTACAAGAACAGGCAGCCGCCACTTTTCTGCTAACGTGGCATGGGTCCGTGGTAAGTCTTCTTAAAAACCGGATTGCTTTTAAGGTTCCGGTAAGCGCTCACTAAGCCCAGGTAATCCGGGATATGACTTGATTATAGGTAGAGTTGATTCATTGTGTGTGTTGTAGTTCTATATACAGAGTAGTCTTATATACGAGAAAGGTTGTGTGCACGGACCAAGTGCACGGACCAGTGAATCACGTGATAGGAATCCAACTTAACAATATGGCAAAACCGTCTTAGCTAGCTCGACTGTGAAGCAGCTTCGGAGTCACTCAAACCAACAAGCTATTCCATCGGTCTACTACCACTTTTTTCGTTCCGACGCGGGCATTTCCCCCACTTCTTGCACGGTGTATCGCAGTATTTTGGCCCAGATACTCCAAGATCATCGAATGGACGATGATTTGGTGGATCGCTTCCTTTTCGTCATGGACGACGGCTCCTCTGGTCAACTAGATGCTTCGCGAAACGAAATGCTGGACCTCATGAAGCTATGCGCCTCTGCTCAGGGGGAATTCTATCTCATTCTGGACGGGATTGATGAGTGCCTTGATACACCAAGCTTAGTTGAGGACCTTCTCACCCTCACCGAAGTACCTCAGGCTCGTTGCCTGCTGTTTGGGCGGCCAGGGGGTCATTCAATCGCTCCATTTTTCAATACAGTGCCGGAGGAGTGCCGCCTTGATCTGAGGGGCCTCACAGATGCGGATGTAAGACGCTTCCTTGACACACATATTCAGAGGCTCTCGGACCTCCTTCCGACTTCGCCACCTTCAACGGAGCTAGTGTCACGCCTGGCTGTGGGTGCTGATGGGATGTTCCTCTGGGCTCGTTCTATGATCGACTACCTAAAATCGTATGCTCTGACTCCCGCCCGGCGACTCCGAGTAATTATGGACATCAGGTCTCCCGAGGGCTTGGACTGCATGTACGACCGTATAATGACGTTGATATTTCAAGGCAAGGAAATCGAACAAGAGCTAGCAGTACAAATCCTCGTATGGGTTGCCCTTGCACATCGGCCTCTCACCGAAGGTGAGCTGCGACAGGCCTTGAAACTCGGTGACGACACAGGATGTATCTGATGACGACTTCTCGGCGCTTGAAGATACGGTTTCTGTCACATGCGGTAGCATGGTCGAGCGCATCCTTCTGCCTCATCCATTCGACGAGAATCCGGTACCTTCGTATCGACTAGTTCACCTTTCGGCCAAGGAGTACCTATTACTTGACCAAAAGCGGGTCGCTAAGAGTGCTTCGGCGTGGGAATTCTGGAAGCAGAGATCAATGTTCAGCATCTCTTCGAGATGTCTGCATTACTTGCTTTACTCCTTCCCATCTCAACCCACTAGTCGCGGAATTGGCCACCAAGATAGGGCCAAGAGCTTAAGCCAATCCTTTCCGCTTTCGCACTATGCCGCGGCTCACTGGATCGACCACCTCTGGGACCTAGTCTGCCTTGAAGGTCTCAAAATAGAAGCACTTCCGGATATCTGCCGCGACCTTGAAGCAAAGGTCAGCGAGTTTCTGAGGCATCAGCTTACAGTAAAGGCCTGGATAGAGTGCTGTTATGTCTTCCAGTGCGCCACGCAACACAAGAAGCTACGGCAGTGGGTGGATTGGGCACGCGAAGCCTTGTACGATGGAACACGATGCGCTGGAGTGCTGGAAGACCTTACCGAGTTGGCTGACGACCTGGAAAAGCTGGACGCTGAATGGGGCATGCGGTTACATGCAGAACCGTACATTATCTGGGAAGAGTGCACAGCTTTCACGACGAGCCGTTTCATGCCCCTCAACCCGATGTTTACGGTCCACACTTGGGGTCTCCAGCCGCTCGATGGGCGAGGGAATGAGGCCATTAAATCTCTTGTCCGAATTTCACAAACTAGCGCCGATGGAAAATACGTCAGCGCGCTTAGCATCTGGCCTTCACGGTATGTTGCGCGTTTGCTATGCCTTGCTCTCCCCACCTCAAGGAAGCCATAGTGCCCTGGCCACAGCAACTGACGGAATGAAATAGGGCTTTCCAGATCAAAGCGAGATCTGTGCAAAAATTAGCTGTCCAAGACATTGCCACACTTTCCAAAGACTGGACGACCAGATACAGTCCACGGATAGTCCCCCGGTACTAGTTTCTGATATTAGGATACCTCTAAACGAGGATATGATAGAGCACCACTTGTATCTCAACCCATACACACAGAGGACTCGATTTCCCGTCGCGATTGCCTCGAATGTGCGCGTATACGTCGTGTTACGCCTTGACTTGACTTGAACTCATTGAATTGACCTGGCTCTGAGAGCTATGCAATTATTCCACAATTCTTCCTGCAGGGCAGATGAAGGAAAACCACGCGAAGTGATGAAAAACCTCCCTCTTTTTGCCTATGATCTTCAAACTGAAACTGCATTTGAAAAGGAAGTGGGCCGCTACCCCTCATCAATGTTGATCCTGCATGTCCTTTCCCAATGGAGAAGGATCCTTGTCCAGCAATGAAAATTCTGCAGCGTTGAAGGCGAAAGTTGTGAGAGAAGCAGGATTCGAACCTACGCTTGCTGCGGCGACGGCGAACCGTCGAGCAAGCCCCAGGTGTAGCCGCCAACCATCTACACCATTCTCCCGATGTTACGCCAAGTCATAGCTCTAGACAATGTTGATCATCCTGAGATCTCGACTTCTTTGTTCCCTGTGGATTTCGATGCTCCTCTATCAGCATGGTGGTCGTCCAGTCATTACGCTTCTTCGCCAAACCAACAACTCACTCCATACACGTATTGGCTCCAATTCAGTCCTTGTAGCCGGTATTTCTTCTTTGTTGACGAATCTGCAGAGGAGAGTGCGTTCGTAATATTCAACGTAGACCTCTCGAAGGGGCTTACGGTTGGCTATGTCCACCATATGAGACAGCAGGCGTTCGCCCAACTAACGAACGATGTCGGACCCAGTGCATCGTTTCACCCTTGCTTGCCTCTGCTGTCTTTCTCATGCAACGGCTTGACCTTTCTGTGGGCATTTGGACATGGTATACTTCCCTAGAAGCTACAATCGAAGCTATCCGTTGACATGCTAACCTTTAGATAGAGAATCCTACCGTCCGATCGCGACCGGAATTCATCCATGCGAAGAAGATCCGTTTCGCAAGCTGCGGCAACATGATCGTATTCAAGCGGCGAGGCATACCTCCGCAGATCAAGCCTGTGCCTAATCACCTGCTAGAAGGCTTGACTGGAAGCAATGACAGTCTTGCAGGGGAAAGTAGTGACGTTGTTGTGGTTCGAACTGGACCCCCGTCCTGCTCGGCCGATGTTACTCGGATCGACGCTGTACCCCAATCAGAGGCGTTAATTCGCAGCCCCCAGCATCAACTGGAGGTAGCCTATACACCTGAATCTATCTCGCTCCATCATCGCGGCTTAATGCACGGATTAGTCAGATTACCGCGCTGGTCTGGGATGAACAACATCGCCCCATCCGTTTACCTACCTCACCGCCGAGGTGACCCAATCCGCATCGTTCTCGACCTTCTTCCCCAGCAATGGTACACTGGCTCTGCCGCCGACGAAAGGCTTCCGGCGATAATAGAGCGCCATCCCTTGCCGCGCCTAGGCATCGAGAGAGATGGATTGCCCACTAGAGCACGCGTTACGGGCAATGCAGAATCGAGAGACGGAAATGCTGAGGATATTGAGGGTGTGCTTGATCAACACTTTTCGCCTGACGCTGGACAGCTGCTGGGTCCGCGGAAAGGGGCAGTAATGGGGGGAAGCTACTTGTAGAGCTTATCTATAAAGGCTAAGGTAAATTAAGAGCAATAACGTACTTTATTATCGAGCCGACCATATCATCGAGCCGACCATATCATCGAGCCGACCACGATTTCTTGGCAACGAAAATTAACAAAAATCAACCTGTTTTTCTTAAATAACTAAGTAAAACCTTAACGTACTTTATTATCGAACCGACCATATCATCGAGCCGACCACCTTTCTCTTGGCAAGGAAAATCAACGAAAATTAACTCGTTTTTCTTAAATAACTAGGCGAAACCTTAATATTTTTCTATAAAAATTTATATATATATTCTTTATAGTATATTACAACTTATAGTAAAGTTGCACTAAGATATATTACGTAATTAAAAAGCTATACGTATTAAACTAACTTTTAAGAAAAAATCTACTTTACTTCTAGTAAGTAGTATTATATCTCTATAATAATATATAAAACTTATAGTATAACGTACTTTATTATCGAACCCTCTATATCATCGAACCCCCCACGATTTCTTGGCAACGAAAATTAACAAAAACTAACCCGTTTTTCTTAAATAACTAAGCGAAACCTTAATATTTTTCTATAAAAATTTATATATATATTCTTTATAGCATATTACACCTTACGTTAAAGTTGCACTAAGATATATTACGTAATTAAAAAGCTATACGTATTTAACTAACTTTTAGAAAAAATCTAGTTTACTTCTAGTTAGTACTATTATATCTCTATAATAATCTATAAAACTTATAGTATATAGTATCTATAACCTAATAAAGAGTTCTAGAAAACTTCTATAGCGCTAACTCTTCTAGGTATAGCGTAATAAGAGATAGAAGTTTATAAAAAGTCTTTCTAGAGTTTTCTTCTCTAACTATATATATATATAAATAATCTAGCTATATAAAGTTATATATTATAAGATTATATATACTATAAGCCTTCTATATATTTAGAAGTAATAATTTTAAGATAGTTTTAGTATCTTTCTATCTTTCTATACTATACTACTAAAAAGGCTTTACTTTTAAATAACTACTTAAAGCTACTATATTATTAGTTAATAAGCTCTATATAGTTAAAGCCTACTATAATTTATAAAATAATAAGTTTATATAGCTAGATTAACTATATATATATATAGTTAGAAGAGAAAACTCTAAAGAAGATATTTTTCGAACTTCTATCTCTTATTACGCTATACCTAGAATAGCTAGCGCTATAGAAGTATCCTAGAAGCCTTTATTAGGTTATAAATACTATATACTATAAGTTTTATAGATTATTATAGAGATATAATACTACTAACTAGAAGTAAACTAGATTTTTCTTAAAATTTAGTTAAATACGTATAGCTTTTTAATTACGTAATATATCTTAGTGCAACTTTAGCATATAGTGTAATATGCTATAAAGAATATATATATAAATTTTTATAGAAAAATATTAAGGTTTCGCTTAGTTATTTAAGAAAGACGGGTTAATTTTCGTTGATTTTCGTTGCCAAGAAATCGTGGGGCGTTTAGTAATATAAGGCGTTTAGTAATAAAGTACGTTATACTATATAGGTTACTTATAATTCTAACTCTACCTAGTATAATACTATAGGCTTTATTAATACTCTCTATAAGGTAAGAGACTTTTATATAGTATATCTAGATAAGCTAGAGCTACTATTATAATTAGATACTTAGATTAAGGCGTATAAAAAAGAGAAGACTCTAGAGAAAATAGTAGAGAATTTAAAACCTATAAGAGTAGAAGATATAAGAGTAACGTAAAGGCGCTACTAAGAAGTTTGCCTATAATAAAGCCGCCCTACTAACGCAAAAATAAGCCTCTTTCTCTCTAGAGAGAAGGTAGTAGCTATAAAAGCGCTTCTAGTTTAAAACTAATATAAATATACTTACTATAAGCTAAAAGAAATAGTTAAGAGTATAATATAGAAGTTTTAGAAGAAGAGAGACCTAGAAGGCGTATTTTAGAGCTTAGAGATAAGCTCTCTCTATAAGAGAGAGTAATATAATAGTCTAGTTTAGAGATTTACCTTAGTTATATAACTTTAGATTATATAACTTTATTATATAACTTAACCTAGCGTTTTAGCGCTTAGCACCTCTATATATAGAGTCTCTTAGAGTCTTTTCTCTACTTCTTACCTTTAGATAGCTAAATTTAACTTAACCTACTCTACTAGCACCTCTTATTCTTATAGCTTATAGAGATAGCGCTACCTATAGCTAACTTACCTAGCTAGGTATTTCGAAACGCTTATAGTAGTAAAGACTATAAAGCTAGCTCTTATAATACGCTAGACTTATATATATATAGTATCTAAGTTATAAAGTATATTATATATTAAGCTAATAGAGTAGATAGTATTTAGCTTCTAGAGTAAGATTATAGTTATGCTTATAGCTATTAAACCTTTACTAAAGTAGTATCTTTTTTTTACTATAAATTCTAATATTCTCTATATATAGTATCTTCTTTAGTAAGTATATTAGTAGTAATCTAGTAATATATATAGTTCTATTATTTAAGTACCTAGTATATAAGTAATTAGCTAACTAATTTATTAATAATTTTACTAGACTTTTCTAGAAAAAGCTCTTAGAGCTTCTTTCTAGAAGTAGAGAGTATATAAGAGCTATCTATAGCTAATAATCTAGATATTACTAAGCTCTTATATAGCTATACTAGCTTCTATTTAAAGTTATTATTCTAATTCTTATTAGTTATTATATTATATTATTATATAAGTAATTTATAATAATAATATTAGTTTAAATAACTAGCTAGTAGGTTTTCTACTTAGACTTTAAGAATTATTAGAGTAAAGAGATACTATATAACTAGAGTCTTACCTCTAGAGTTACTTTATAAGAGTTTACCTATAGTATTTAAGTAGTTTAACTTAGATATAGCTTCTTATTTAAAAAGTAGAAGTATATACTACTAGTAGAGTAGCTAATTATTAGCTCTACTAGTAGAGTAGAGAATTATTAATTTTTTAAAATAAGAGAGAGAGTTTCTATATATAGAAGTTTTATAGAAGTTCTTTTATATATAGAGCTTTTATAGCTTTCTTTAGCTTACTACTAGAGGTGTTTTTTCTACTACTAACTATAATAGTCTAGTTTAGAGATTTACCTTAAGTTATATAACCTTAGGTTACGTAATCTTATTACGTAACCTAACCTAGCGTTTTAGCGCTTAGTACCTCTGTATATAGAGCTTCTTAGAGTCTTTTCTTAACTTTTTACCTTTAGATAGCTAAATTTAACCTAACCTACTCTACTAGCACCTCTTATTCTTATAGCTTATAGAGACAGTACTACCTATAGCTAACTTACCTAGCTAGGTATTCTAGAGACGCTTATAGTAGTAGAGACTATAGATCTAGCTCTTATATTATCTAAAGGTTATTACCTCTTTAGCTAAAGATAGTAGTATAATATTAGGCTAAACTAAGTAGCCTTATAAGAAGCGTTTACTAATAGCTATACTAAGAATTAGAGCTATAAGAGCCTAGTTGCTTACTCTAAGA
The DNA here is from genome assembly GCF_010094035.1 of Trematosphaeria pertusa. Taxonomy (NCBI): domain Eukaryota; kingdom Fungi; phylum Ascomycota; class Dothideomycetes; order Pleosporales; family Trematosphaeriaceae; genus Trematosphaeria; species Trematosphaeria pertusa. Next base: position 7,635 of record NW_022987249.1, on the reverse strand, counting down.
ATCTATTAACGTACTAATTAATTACTTACCTCTTAGCGCTATATAAGACTACTAGTAGATCTAGTTAGTAGTAGAAAGATACTAGTACTAAGCTAAAGAGAGCTATTAAGAGCTTTATATATAGAAGAACTTCTATAGAACTTCTACGTATAGAAACTCTTTCTCTTTTTATAAATTATAAAAAATTAATAATTCTCTACTCTGCTAGCAGAGCTAACTATCTCTCTACTCTACTAGTAGAATTAATAACCTGCTACTTTGCTAGTAGCTAAATACCTTCTCTCTTTACTTTTTTTTTAATTAAAAAGCTAAATAAATCTAAATACTATAGAGAAACTCTTGTAAAGCTAATCTAGAGATAGAATCTTAGCTCTATAATACCTCTTTACTCTAATAGTTCTTAAATCTAGAGCAGCGAATCTACTAGTAGAATATACTAATTAATATTTCTATTATAAAAACTCTATTTAGTAATATAACGTAATAACTAATAAGAATTAGAATAATAACTTTAACTAGAAGCTTATAAGGCTCTACTAGAACTTAGTAATACTAGAGCTATTATTAGCCTTAGGTTTATATATACTCTCTACCTCTACTAAAAAGCTTTAAGAGCTCTTTCTAGAAACGCTAGCTAAAATTATTAATAAAATAGTTAGCTAATTATATATATAATAGGTATATAAATAATAAATCTATATATATTACTAGATTACTACTAACGCTCTTACTAAGAGAGATAATATATACGCAAGATATTAGATATAGGCTACTACTCTAGCTAAAAAAGACGCTAAAATCTAGTAACTATAAGCGCGATTAATCTACTCTAGAGACTAAATACTATCTACTACGCTAGTTTAACGCGCGACGCGTTTCTCTATAATACTAATTATACGTAATTTAAGTACGTTACTACTAGAGAATTTAATCTTAGGTTTACGCCTCTTTATATACTAGCTAGCTATATCTCTAGCGTCGTAAGCGCTAGAGAGCTAACTAACGCGCTCTACTAAGTTTCTAGATCTACTCTTATTATTAGATAGTAAGAGTATTACCTTTAAGTAGTAGAGAGATAGCTTATATAATAAACTTTAAGTAAACTAGAATTAGTATACTAGAGATATACTAGAGAATACTAAGAAAACTATTATTACCTATATCTATACGTAAACTAAAGAAGACGTATACTAGACTCTATTAGTAATACTATATACTATTAAGAATAGTAGCGTAGTAGTTTTCTATAATTATATCTTTAATTAGCTAGAAAGAAGCTATAGAGATCTATATAAGAGACTAAACGCTTACTATAATTTCTAAAAGCTTTATTACTAAAGTACTACTAACTTCGTCTACTTCTAGAATAATTTCTTCTATTTTATATAGAAGTGTTAGCTTCTAGTAGATTAATAGGTAGAGAAGTTTTATAAAAAGTTACTAGAGAATATACGCACGTAGTTAGATATATACTAACGTTAATATTATAATAGTCTAACTTAGCTCTAACTTAGTACTTTAGCCTAACTCGGCTCCGCCTAAGTTACATAACCCTGCCTAGCGCCTTGGCATAGGTACTCTATGTATATAGAGAGCTCTTAGAGTATTCTTCTACTTCTTATCTTTAGATAGCTAAATTTAACCTAACCTACTCTGCTAGCGTCTCTATTCTTACAGCTCGTAGAGACAGTACTACCTGCAGCTAACTTATCTAGCTAGGTGTTCTAGAACGCTTATAGTAGTAGAGACTACGAACCTAGCTCTTATATTATCTAAAGGTCTATACCCCTTTAGCTAAAGACGGCGGCACAATATCTAGCTAAACTAAGTAGCCTTGTTAAGAAGTGTTTACTAATAGCTAATACTAAGAATTAGAGCTACGAGAGCCTAGTCGCTTACCCTAAGAATCTATTAACGTTACTAATTAATTACTTACCTCTTAGCGCTGTATAAGACCTACTAGCGGATCTAGTTAGTAGTAGAAAGACACCTCTAGCAGCGAGCCGAAGAGAGCTATTAAGAGCTCTGTATACAGAAGGACTTCTACGAAACTCCTACGTGCGAAAACCCTCCCCCCCTCTTTATAAATTACGAAAAATCGACAATTCTCTGCTCTACCTGTAGAGCTAACAATTCTCTACACTACCTATAGAGCTAACAACTCTCTACACCGCCTATAGAGCCGATAATTCTCTGCACCGCTAGTAGAGCTAACAACCCGCTACCCTGCTAGCAGCTAATACCCCCTCTCTGTTTTAAAAACTAACAATTCTCTGCTTCGCTAGCAGAGCCGACAACTAGCTACCCTGCTAGTAGCTAATACCTCTCTACTCTGTTAGTAGAGCTAACAACTAGCTACTCTACTAGTAGCTAATACCCCCCTATTTTAAAAAACTAACAATTCTCTGCCCTACTAGTAGAGCCGATAATTCTCTACACTGCTAGTAGAGCTAACAACTAGCTGCCCTACTAGCAGCTAATACCTCTCTGCTCTGCTAGCAGAGCTAACAACTAGCTGCCCTGCTAGCAGCTAATACCTCTCTGCTCTGCTAGCAGAGCTAACAACTAGCTGCCCTGCTAGCAGCTAATCCCCCCCCCTGCTTCGAAAATCGACAATTCTCTGCTCCGCCAGCAGAGCCGACAACTAGCTGCCCTGCTAGTAGCTAATACCCCCCCCTCTCTTAAACGAAAAAGTATACCCGAATAAGCCAGAGCTTCTATCACGGTTAAATGCTTAGATTAAGGCATATAAGAGGGAGAAGATACTATAGAAGACGGCGGAGGATTTAAAGCCTATACAGGTAGAAGACTAGAGAGCCTTAGAGCTCGGGGACGAGCCCTCTCTGTAAGGGGGGGTAATATAACAGTCCAACTCGGCTTTAACTTAGTACTTCGGCCTAACTTAGCTCCGCCTAAGTTACATAACTCTGCCTAGCGCCTTAGCATAGGTACTCTATATATATAGAGAGCTCTTAGAGTATTCTTCTACTTCTTACCTTTAGATAGCTAAATTTAACTTAACCTACTCTACTAGCGTCTCTATTCTTATAGCTTGTAAAGATAGTACTACCTATAGCTAACTTACCTAGCTAGGTATTCTAGAATACTTATAGTAGTAGAGACTATAAACCTAGCTCTTATAAATATATTAATAACTATAATTACTATATAGACTATAATAGTCTAGTTAGAGATTTACCTTAGGTTACATAACTTTGCGTTACGTAATAGAATTACGTAACCTAGTCTAGCGCCTTAGCGCTTAGCACCTCTATATATAGAGCCTCTTAGAGTATTCTTCTACCTCTTACCTTTAGATAGCTAAATTTAACTTAACCTACTCTACTAGCACCTCTTATTCTTATAGCTTGTAGAGATAGTACTGCCTATAGCTAACTTACCTAGCTAGGTATTCTAGAGGCGCTTATAGTAGTAGAGACTACGAACCTAGCCCTTACATTATCTAAAGGTTAATACCTCTTTAGCTAGAGACGGCGGCATAATATCTAGCTAAACTAAGTAGCCTCGTTAAGAAGCGTTTACTAATAGCTAATACTAAGAATTAGAGCTACGAGAGCCTAGTTACTTACTCTAAGAATCTATTAACGTTACTAATTAATTGCTTACCTCTTAGCGCTGCATAAGACTACTAGCAGATCTAGTTAGTAGTAGAAAGATACTAGCACTAAGCTAAAGAGAGCTATTAAGAGCTCTATATATAGAAGAACTTTTATAGAACTTCTACGTACGAAAAACCTTCCCCCCTCTTTTATAAATTATAAAAAATCGATAATTCTCTACTCTGCTAGCAGAATTAATAATTCTCTACTCTGCTAGCAGAGCTAACAACTAGCTGCCCTGCTAGCAGCTAAATACCTCCCCCCTTCGCCTCTTTCTTAATTAAAAAGCTAAATAAATCTAAACACTATAGAGAAACTCTTGTAAAGCTAATCTAGAGGTAGAATCTTAGCTCTATAATACCTCTTTACTCTAATAGTTCTTAAATTTAGGGTAGCGAACCTGCTAGTAGAATATACTAATTAATATTTCTATTACAAAAACTCTATTTAGCAACACGACGCAATAACTAATAAGAATTAGAATAATAACTTTAACTAGAAGC
>NW_022987249.1:1379-3309 GCF_010094035.1 Trematosphaeria pertusa | reverse complement strand
AGAAATTAGATATAGACTACTACTCTAGCTAAAAAAGACGCTAAAATCTAGTAACTATAAGTGTAATTAACTTGCTCTAGAGACTAGCCTACTACGCTAGTTTAACGCGTAACGCGTTTTTCTATAATACTAATTATACGCAATTTAAGCGCGTTGCTACTAGAGAATTTAATTCTAGGTTCTTACTTCTCTATATACTAGCTAGCTATACCTCTAGCGTTATAAGTGTAGAAGAGCTATTTAATACGTTCTACTAAGTTTCTAGATCTACTCTTGTTATTAAATAGTAAGAGTATTACCTTTAAGTAGTAGAGAGATAGCTTATATAATAAACTTTAAGTAAACTAGAATTAGTATACTAGAGATACGCTAGAGAATACTAAGAAAACTATTATTACCTATATTCGCACGCGAACTAAAGAAGACGCGTACTAGACTCTATTAGTAATACTACGTACTATTAAGAATAGTAGCGTAGTAGTTTTCTATAATTATATTCTTAATTAGCTAGAGAAAAGCTATAGAGATCTATATAAGAGGCTAAACGCTTACTATAATTTCTAAAAGCTTTATTACTAAAGCGCTACTAATTTTACCTACTTCTAGAATAATTTCTTCTACCTTATATAGAAGCGTTAGCTTCTAGTAGATTAATAGGTAGAGAAATTTTATAAGAAGCTACTAGAGACTATACGTACGTAGTTAGGTATATACTAATGTTAATACGTTAATAACTATAATTACTATATAGACCTTACTTAAGACCTTACTTAAGAGCTTACTCTAGAAGAAGCACGCGTTACTACTAGAAAGGCTAAAAAGCGTAACGTAATTACGTTAATGCTATAACGCGCGCCTCTAGCTCTTCTAGGTTTTCTAGTACCTAATAAAGCTTTAGTAACCTAGAAGCTAGTTACCTATTTTTAATGCTACTAACCTAGCTACCTAAGCTATAATTACTCTAGAGTCTCTACTACGTAGAAAGCTATTAAGAACGTTAATCTAGAGAAGAAGCCTATAGAGCCTGTAGAGTTATAAGCACCTAAGAATAATACGTTAGAATGTAAATCTAATAATTTAGAAAAAGCCTAGCTCTAGAAGAAGTCTTCTCTCTAGAGCTACCTACTAGAGTAATAAACCTGCGTGAAAAGCTATTTAGTAGTTCTACGTTTACTCTACTCTACTAAATATCTATAAATAGTCTTATAATTAAGCTTAGAGGCTTAATTAATATAGAAGTAGGTAGCTACGTCTTAGTGTACCTAAAGCACCTTTAAACTCTTAGAAAAAATCTTTACGTTAAGCTATTGCGTATAGAACCTATCCCCCTTACTAGATATAATAAACGATCTAACAGCTAGGTAGATAAATACTTTAAAGCTAATTTAGTACTAGAAAGCTACTAAATACGTACCTACTTTATATATTATAATACTAGCTGCTATAATATAATAATTAGTTATAAGCTACTTAAAGAAGTTAACGTTTAGGTTAACTACAAGTAGCGCGTACTAATATAGCTAAACACTAATTAATTAATTAATTATAAACGTAACGCGTTTATCTCTACCTAATCCTCTTAATCTATTACTAAAGCTTAAGCAGCTTACTAAGCTAATGCTAATCGCTATAACGCCTTAATATTAGTAGTAGAAAAGCTAAGAGTAATATAATAAGAGAAGGGAGAATCGCAACGCTAGAAGCTTTAAGAAAACCTACGTAAAATAGATAGGTAGCTTAAGAATCTTAACCTACCTATTAGGTTACTCTATAAGCTAAAAAAGCTACCTATTTTACAAGAAATATGCTTAAAGGCTAGACTTAACGTTAACACAATTAGCGTAGCTACCTTTATAATTAACGCGCGTTAAAAAGATACTATAATTAGGCACCTTAGTGTCTATAAGGTTAATTAGCTTATTACTAATAG